>NW_021849113.1:322269-331381 GCF_003651465.1 Formica exsecta | reverse complement strand
TATATATATAAATTATTTTACATTAACTTTAGCATTTCCATCGTTGCGAAACAGTACAGAGATTAGTTTCCCGTATTCATATATATGGCTGCAAAATTCACATTCATGCAAATTATATTGTAAATTCCTGGAACCTCGGGCGCCGTATCGCGGAATACTTTGTACATTAGGGATCTCGAATAAATTCGTCGCTTCGGGGCTCTCGAGGTCATCAAGACGCGGCTGCGTGGACCGACCGGGAAGAAATATCGGGCGAGGCGATGTATCAGACGTCTCTCGTTTATCTACTTCTCCCGACACGTAGCCACCCACCCATCCACCCAGCGGAATCTGTCCGATAAATCCGTGACTCTCGCGGAACTTTCTTAACGACCAGGCCGCTTGCTATCGGACTCCTCGGGCGATCGTTTTTGCATCTCTATTTCATCCGACGAGACGAGATCAACCGTACAGCTTACGAGTTTCGTTAAATGAAGTGGGTCTTAGTTCAAAATATATTCTCACATCGAGCCATTCGATTTCCGTGTATTGGAATTTTCTCGGCGAACTTTGCAGACGATCATGTCTTTGAGATCATTTGGAATGAATTACGAGTTATAACGAGTTAGAGAGTGCTCTTTCAATTTTTATCACGTCTATTCAGTTTCGAGCACGTTAATTTTTTTTTCTTCTGATGCGGTTGAGGATGCTCTGTTCAATCAATTTCAATACTTTATGAGATTCTGAGGTTTTGAAATTGTATAGAAATTGTTGGGAGATGAAATATTTACTAGAGATAAAAAAATATTTTTAAAATCTTACACCGTATATATATATATTATTATAGATTTAATTATTTATATTATCCAGAAGAGTAAATGTGGAAAGATTAGAAAACTCAAGAGATATGCAAAATTCCTCAATTTTAAAATTCTATATAAAATTTTGATTAAAGATTTCTTTATAAAAAATTGGAAAGATATATAAAGTAGTAATAATCAACAAGGCAAGCATTTCATTAATCAAAATATTATATATAGTATAAATTACAATCTCCTTTTAATCAATTTCAATACTTTATGAGATCCTGAGGTTTCGAAATTGTATAGAAATTGTTGGAAGATGAATATTTATTAGAGATAGAAAAATATTTTAAAAACATTACGCTGTATATATTACTATAGATTTAATTATTTATATTATCCAGAAGAGTAAATGTGGAAAGATTAGAAAACTCAAGAGATATGCAAAACTCTTCAATTTTAAAATTCTATATAAAATATTGATTAAAGATTTCTTTATAAAAAATTGGAAAGATATATATAAAGTAGTAATAATGAACAGGGCAAGTACTGCATTAATCAAAATATTATATAGTACAATTACAATCTCCTTTTAATCAATTTCAAAACTTTATGAGATCCTGAGGTTACGAAATATATACGAATTATTGGGAGATGAAGTATTTACTAGAGATAGAAAAATATTTTTAAAATCTTACGCCGTATATATATCTTTATAGATTTAATTATTTATATTATCCGGAAGAGTAAATGTGGAAAGATTAGAAAACTCAAGAGATATGCAAAATTCTTCAATTTTAAAATTCTATATAAAATCTTGATTAAAGATTTCTTTATAAAAAATTGGAAAGATACAGTAATAATAATGAATAAAGTAATAATAATATAAACTAGTAATAATAATAATATAAAGTAATAATAATAATATAAAGTAATAATAATATAAAGTAATAATAATCAACAAGGCAAGTACTTCATTAATCAAAATATTGTGTAATACAAATTACAATCTCTCGAATAATCATCAATTGCGAGACCGAAGAGGATTGACTAACGGGTGGCGTGTGCATTCGCGATTGACGCACCCTAACGTGACTTTCAGGAATGAAATTGAATTTTCCAGCCGGGCTCTTAGCGTAAACGAAAATTTAACTCGACGCAATACGGATGCGATGCTACTTAGCCACGAGTCGCGTCTTTGTGTGTGTGTATATGTGTGTGCGTACGTGTATATTATAGTACACGATTTTTCGCCCTGTAACGAGAAATAGTGGGTTTTCCGAGCGCCGCGCGCGCATCAGCACACCTCTTCCCAGCAGGAACTTCTCTACGTGAAAACGTTGAAAGGTTTCCATCGACCGGATAGCGCTTTTCGCTCGTTACCGCTACCTTTTTCTGCGTCCGTTTTCTCGACAAACCCCTCTGCGATTCCTTTCAGAGGAACGCAACGCGAGCATCGTGTATTTTGCCTACTACAACTTCCTCCAAGTTTTAAAGGATGAAATTTATTATTATCTAAAAATATTTATTTTTATTTTACGAACGCAGTTATTTAAAATGTATAATAAAATATATTATTTTGACAATACAAGACTATATTTCCAACAACATAAGAATACATATCTAAGCGATTATAGTGTGTTCGGTTTAAGTGTATACTCAGCTATTTTTTTAAATAATAGAGATATAAAAAAATTTTCGAATATAAAAAAGTTATTTTGTTTAAAAAAATCTACATAATGTAAACGAAAACTTTAAATTATTTTTTTTTTTAATGTTGCCTATGACAATTTTCTTTTTTTAAATGAAATAATATATTTATTTTACTATAATTTTGTAAGGTATCTTATGACAAATTCGATAATGTGCAATAAAGTGAGATTTTTAATAGCCGTTTATAAAATATTGTCGTTTGTATTACTTTTAAATATGAATGGAAAAACAAAATATCTGCGATAATAACTGTCATGGCGAATAATTTTAAAAAATTTTGTTTATGTTATTATATAGGTCTATAGCTTCCTTTTGTTTTAAAGATGACAATTATATTACATAATCGAGCAGGAAAATAAATAACATCGCTTTGTGTCATCATATATACGTAATAACGTAACATAATTTCACATTGGGTTCAGATAATAATTTAGATCTTTTGTCTCTCCTGTGCGGCCATTCAATCAAGCGATGCTTTCCATTAGCAATAGTGTTTGTTGTCGGCGAAAAAGCACGGTATAATCCAAGCTTGCACACACGTGCACATTCGCGCATGGAGAAAACCGCAGAGATGTGGTCAATACGTTTGATCTGTGTAGCGAAATCCGCCTGTGCATCCATCCATATCCTAGTCGCTCGAACAGCACCAACGCCGATCTCGTCGGCAAAAAATCCGGTTTACCGATCCTCAATAGCGCGTGGATATATATGATGAGAATGTATCTGCACTTCTCACAGAGGATAGCCTCTGTAAAGCCGGAAATTAATCCGCGTCTTCCTTAGCGACGATTTCTCTTCATAGCGGGTAAAATTTTTACATCCCCACGACGTTATACTTTAAGTGTCTAATCGAACAGTATTTTTTTTTTTTTTTTTTTTTTTTTTTTTAGTTCTACAAAAGCTTAACTAAAGAGACGCTCGTCGTAGAAAATAGTTCAATAATCATTAAATACTATCGTAAATCAGTAACGACGGTTTTACAGCCTTCGTGAAATTTCTGATTACATTTTGATACTCGACGACGACCATTCGGAAAATTTAATGTAGCCATTTTTTCATTTAATTAAATATTTTGCAAATTTATTTTGCGAATAAAACTCAAAAATACTGCGAAAACTTTTTCCAACATTAATGACATCCATTTATGACTTTTTTCTAAAATTTATTAAGTTAATTGTGTGTGTTAAAGTATATTTATTTATATATAATTGTGTTAAACAATGTTGTGTTAATAAATTTACATTAAAATACTATACACACACAGTTTAACTTCTTTTGCTTTTTTTATATACATATAAATTTAATATATTTGAAAAATAATATATATATATATTACAATTTCTATAGTATCACATATGCACTCACACATATATTTGTTTAATACGTAATAAACAATATTATATATAATATCAATGCTATAATAGCTATTTACATATTGTTGGAAAATTTGTGTTTTCTTGTTAAAAAATATGCCAGATAGAATAAAATTTTTGTGTCAAATATTTAACACATTCATGTGTTAATTTAACATATTGCTGTTGTGTTTTAATTGAACTCAAGTTAAATTATTAAAACAACTGAAAAAAAAGTGTAAAAATAATAGAATGTACACATATTTTTAATTTTATACAATAGATATGTTCCGTATTATTAATGACAAGATTTATCTGTTAAAATTCACAGAAAAAAATATTAATCTTATTTTACAATAACATTTTTCCAAATTATTATTAAAAATATGTTGTTTTTACACAAATTTATTTTAAAAATACTATGACATTTGCATTTATTTTATGTTGAAATATTAATATAGTATTAATGTCACCATTTAACCATATTATGTTAATTTATCCATATTATGTTAAATTATCACAAAAATAATTGTATGGGCCATTTGGGATATACAATATATGTTAAATTTAAGCCAAATTTTCCAACAGTGCACGATATGATGTACGATTATGTGGTACAAAGCTTCACCAGGATAAACTATCCACGCTAGATCCCCCGTTAATGACCTGCGCGAGTTCGCGTGCAGTTGCAACAAGAAATCCGACCCGAATAGCCACGATTTTCCGCAAAAGTTGGGCAATTCCAGAGGTAGAATAGCGACGAAACGCTTGCGGTCACAAGCTTAACTATCTCTTGAGACTGACGCGGAACTCCGGCTTTCAGGATGAAGATCCTGAAAGTCTGAGGAGCGAGCCCTCCTCTTACGGGCATTCTTAACGATCGCATTCTCCTTCACCAGAAGGTTACGACTATTAGGAAGACCTCCGAGAAATAACGTTTATCTCTCGCGGCAAGTCAAGCCGTTTCCACGCCCTTTGCTTCCCCGCGTATTATTGCGCGAAAATTCATCGCGCCAGACGGGAAACGAGCCGAATAAATTCTTGCATCGTACATCGCGGAATTATTTTAGCGATCGTTAAAATAAACGATAAATTGCGAACTGCATTATATAAAGTCGGTTACATGAAGCGAAATTAGTTTTCAACTATAATGAAAATGCGCTTGTAAACTTTATCGCCAGCGCTTTTTTTTATCTCGTTATTCTTTCATTAATTTATTTTTGACATTTAATTACAAGACATTATTTTTTTTCTCTTCTTCTTTCTTTTTTCTTCTTATTTGTTTTAATTTTATTTTCCTTCATTTATTTTTATTATTTATAATTTATTTCCGAACGTGTGTTCTCGCGAAGAGCGCTCTCTCTCTCTCTCTCTCTTTCTGTCTCACATAACATTTTTTTCTCTTCTTTTCTTTCTTTCTTATTTGTTTTAGATTAATTTTTCTTCATTTATTTTTATTATTTATAATATTTATTTCCGAACATGTATTCTCGCAAAGAATGTTTCCTCTCTTTTACACTGAATTCCACGATAGAGCAAAAGCTTGAAATTTCATTTTTCGACTTTACGAAAATCCTGGATAAACGAGGATGGAAAAATATTTCTCTCCCCATTTTTATTCGATCGCGATACAGATCGGCGGATTTGTTCGCTCGGCAACGATCACGTTGCAACCATCGGGCCAATGGAAGAACGACAATTCACTTAGCGGACTTGTGCGAGGCGAGCGAAATCCGAACGACAATGCGCTTGTTGCATTTTGGCATCCGGCCCGTATCGAACGGAAAAAACTCTCTCTCTCTCTCTCTCTCTCTCTCTTGGCCATTTCCACGGGATATATCGCGCCTCGTGATCGAAGAACCAGGGCTTGTGTACGAGGGGAACCACGTAGGAGACTCGCGCGCGCTCTGAATTCCAATGAGACCATCCCCGACCGCTGGAAAAGGCACGACAAATGTCGGACGACAGTGGAACGAAACCCTTCGCCTCGGCTTCGTGACGTATGCGACGTAAGGGCTTCTTAGAGCTTTTCGGGGAAACTACTCTCCCTACGGGTAGCTAACTTTATGTGAGTCCTCTCTCGAAAGTCGGAGTCGACGACGGCATCGCGAAGGATGCCTTTGGAAAATTGTGCGAAACGTAAACGTGACGCGGAACGGACTGTCGCCATAAAACTAGAATTGGATTATGTAATACTTGCAGCTCGGGAGGAGGTTCCCTTATCGCGCAACGATTTTACGACGTACCTTTATTGCTGAAATTATAATTGCAGGCTTTACAGGATACTCCGTTTAATACAGATATACCGGAGTGTTCGAGTAAGATTCACATTTCTCTTTTACGTTCATCCGGGAACTACGCAGTTCGCATATATACGTGATGCCGGATCGTAAACGTATCTTTACTACTGCAAGCTAACGCTCGCGATCAAATAATGTACAGGGATGCACTTACAATTAGCTGAAATCAACGATTTAGAGAGAGCTATATAAAGATCTGAAAAATTGAAAAAATTAATTTAAATTACAAAAATCATTCAATGAAATTGATTTTAAATTATTTTTATAAAAAAAAGATGTATTTGTTGAAAAAATTTTTTTTTTTTTTTTTTATATCGTCTACGTACTTCGAGATTTCATTTGGAAACTCCATTCGAATCTACTAAAGTCGAGTCGACGAAATGTAATTACCAAGTAATTCGAAGGATTATAAGGGCAAGATGGCGCGAGTCTACGATGATGCGTTCTACAAGTTGGCAGTCGACCAGCTTCTTCTTGGCGACGCGCAAATCATATTATCTTAACGAGACCAGATAACGCCCTTTTGTCGGCGAACGATGATGCCGCGAATACATTGTCGCGACCAAAAACCGTCGTAGTTAAATGCAAACGAAAATGAGAACATTCTTCATTCTCGTAATTGACTGTCGGGGCAAATTGCGTTTCTTGCTATCGTCGTTATCGAGATTGCGTGAATTTAAAAGCTCATAAAAGAGAAACAGAATTATTTTCTCTTGATACACTAAGGGGCATGTTCAACCTGAAGAAATTATTTATTCATTTATTCTGACATATTTATAATTTTTGCTCTGTATTAGAAGAATTTGTATAAAATTTTCCAGAGTGTCTATCCCCTGGAAAAACATGAGCAACTTGAAATTCTCAGGGAATTCTTTTGTATCTGGAGAAATCAGGAAATTCCCATGGAATTTTATTGGAACACAGGGTATTTTTTAAAAAATTCTCTCTTTAATAATCTTGCTTTTATACTGTAAGCAATCTGCAATCCGTTGATAAACTAAGTTGAGAATTATGTGTGTTTAAAATATATTATATAATAAATATATATCTATTGCTGTTTATATATTTAATGTCTTAATGAAATATTGAATATGAAATAGATATTCTTTACTTTAATTTCATTGATAAAAAATAAAGATCTTATGCAAGTTAAAAATTTTTTGACGAAAGCTATTTAGTCTTTTTTTTTCAATACATTTGTAAATCTAACTTGAAACTTAAGTGGCTTTGTGTTTTTCCTTTATATGATTGAAAATCATTAGAAAACACGTACAATAAAAAGACTTATTTTTGGAAATTGCATCAAAAAATCTTTAAAATATTCTCTTTATTTAGAATTTGGAACAAAAATACTTGAAAGAACAGGGAATTTTCAGAGGATCTTTTTACACAATTTGAGTAGACGCTCTGTTTTCGCTAACGAAGAAATCCGTTCTCAGATTAATCAAAGAAACTGTAGACAATGTTTTTTAACTGAAATTCTCGGGGCACAGACTCTCATCTCGCCGCAATGAACTTTCGTATACGCGTGGAGTACAGGAATATACGGGAAACGCAAAGCTTTGACTTCGTTAACGACTTACAAAACCGTAAAAGAGGATTGCGGGGCGTTTTATACCGCAAGGAAATCTCTCTCTCTGGAAAGTCACACAGCATTATCATGTTTACGTTCACCGGTTGACAGCTTATGAAACGATTCCTTGCGCGAGGAGACGAAATATAATCAACAGAACTCTCCGCGAGGCAAATGTTGCGGAAGACAGTGAGAACTTTGTATAGAATACATTTCCGCGTTACTCGCAAGAATGTTAAATGCATAAATTATCCGATGAATGCAATAATCAAGCTGTTTTACATTCACACGTAACGCCGGAGATAATAAAAAGATTCTTCAACAGAATTTGAGGAGATTTTTGAGATTAACTCTCACATACGTTCCAACCTATTAGAAGTGTATACGCTAAAAATAATTTATGTATTATCTCTAAAAATCTACAACCAGTGTTTGTTGTTATCTAGATAATCATTTAGATGAAGCTTATGCATTATCTCATCTTTATCTAGATAATAATAGGATGTATTATCTACATCTTTAGCTTAGATGGAAAAATGCGTCATCTGCCTTAAATTATCTAAAATAATGACTGCATTCGGCAGAACTCAGCCCTTAATAAGCGATTTATGATTCTTTAATATGTTTGGTTCTTACATTTAGATCCAACGGAGAACCAAAGGTAAGATCCAATCATATTAAAACAAGTAGAGTTGTGCAAATTAAAAACTTGCACATTGCTTCCTCATCATTTTATTTTACAATGCTTAAGCTGCTTCAAGCATGCGGATTTTTCAATTTTTGCTTCCTCATAGAGGAAGCTTTGTGAGCGAAATAAAAATTAAAATAATTTCTTTCACCGATCCTCACTAAATTCAACATCAAACATCCTTTAATAATACTCTATTCATATAAAAAAATTTAATCGGATATTTCAAATTTTCTGAAAGTTACAGCGTGTAAAGACATTTTTCAAAAAATTCAAAATTTTATAAAAAATGAACCCTTTCACCGGTACTCACCAAATTCAGTACCAATCATCCTTTAATAATATTCTATTCATGTAAAAAAATTTAATCCGATATCTCAAATCTTCTGAAAGTTACAGCGTGTACAGACATTTCTCAAAAAATTCAAAATTTTATAAAAAATAAACCCTTTCATCGATACTCACCAAATTCAGTAGTAACTATCCTTTAATAATATTTTATCCATCTAAAAAAATTTAACCTGATATCTCAAAATTTGCGAAAGTTACAATGCATACAGACATTTCTCAAAAAATTAAAAATTTTATAAAAAATAAATCTTTTCATCGATTCTCACCAAATTCAATACCAACCATCTTTGAATGATACTCTATCCATGTAAAAAAAAAGGTTGTACAAAATATCGCGTACATACATACATACA
>NW_021849113.1:320639-321936 GCF_003651465.1 Formica exsecta | reverse complement strand
GATTTTTCGACGTTTTGGAACATTCTAAACACATTGGCATAGAAAACTCGAAAAAAAATTTTGTCACGAAAACAAAGTTTCCTCTATGAGGAAGCAAAATCACTGTATTTATTAAAAGTATTTAATGACAAACTTAGATAAAAATCTAAGATAAGATTTTATGTCTTATCTTATATTTATTTAGATGATTTCAATATTAGCTATGCAAAACACTGTCTACAACATACAAAAAAAAATGATAATGTGTTCGAATTTAATTAATCAACCTCATTTCCTTTTTTCGGAATCCAAGCAGTCGGGATAAAAGCAACGAGGTACTTGTAATGCATCCGACGTACATACGGACGATACAAGTCCCAATCATATTAAAGAATCACTAAGCACTATACTCAGTGTGAAACTATAAAGAATAGACCTAAAGTGTGTTGCGTAGCTTGTGCGCGCGTGATATTTTTTATTATTTTCACTACCGAATGTGATTTTTCCAGTTTTGTGCAATTTCTCTATTAGTAACATATTAATTTATTTAATTATTTAATGGAAAAGTCTATAGGTAAATATATATTATTTTAGTTGTTATAGTTTTCCCTTAATTATTTTTTTTTAAAGCAATGTTATCTTAATATCATGTAAATGAAAAGCTTTATAATTTCATTTATTATCTAGATAAACTTGAAATAAATCATCTTTATCTTAGATAAAAATCTAAGATAAGATTTTATGTCTTATCTTATATTTATTTAGATGATTTCAATATTAGCTATGCAAAACACTGTCTACAACATACAAAAAAAATGATAATGTTCGAATTTAATTAATCAACCTCATTTCCTTTTTTCGGAATTCAAGCAGTCGGGATAAAAGCAACGAGGTACTTGTAATGCATCCGACGTAAATACGGACGATACAAGTCTGGCGTTTAATCAGTCAAGCTTTATTTAGAAATTACAGTATTGTTGTTGGCTATGACGTCCCTTCGCTCGCGAAGAGAGATTAAACCGGCCGTTCGAAAGGATTAAGCGTGATAAAGGGGTCCATTACGTCGGAGCCGACAAAGTCGTCCCGCATTCTCGCGATATATATCGCGAAAAGACGATGAAAACCGTCGGCTTTTTCTTCTCTTTTTTTTTTTTTTACACACCCGCGACGGAAAGCATTGCTACAGATAACACAACTGGGGATTGCGCATCCGCTTGAACTCGACTCCGGACGAAGGTCGATCGCTTTAAAGGCCCGCTTCGACGGCTGCTTTAAGAACAATCCCGTGTTTTACGAGTAAGGAGCTTTAGCCCGCTCT
>NW_021849113.1:313700-320070 GCF_003651465.1 Formica exsecta | reverse complement strand
TCTTCCGCACCGTCACACTTTATGTCACCCCGACACGGTCTGGCGGCGCGATGTTGGTATTCCTCGTCAGGTCATCCACTTACCGGATGCAACGAGTCACGTTTGCGAGTTCTTAGAGGAGAGGGAGGGGAAGAGAAGACCTCCACTTCTTGCAGCCGCGGTGTATGAATCTCATCCATTATTCCCGCGCGTCTTTATCCCAACGCGATCGAAAGAACCGCCCGCGAATTTGACTTTATAATGCCATTCATCATTCGCCATTGAAAGATTCTGTTTAATTCAAAATTGCAAGATGTTACATCTATTGTAGGGTAGCTCGGGGGAAGGTGCCTTACTCAACTTTGAAAGGCAATATTTTTGTAATTATTAATTATGAACAAAAGAAAATAGAACAAATCGAAAGTATCGTCATTATATTTATATTTGGTTATAATTTAAAAAATCTAATTCTTTTATTATTTTAATAGTAACAAAAAATAAAAAATCCTTACAAATGTGGGTAGGATGCCACCGCTCTGTAATTTTTAAGTTTTTTTGATAATGGATATCACTAATCTATTTACTCAGTTGATTGCGTTTAGTGCAGGTCATTTAGTCGTTTCTTTTACTATATATTTTTGTATTAATTAAAATAAATTAAAAAGAAATATGTCTTACGTAATAATCAACATACTTGTAATCATATTAAGTTGTATAATACTAAATTTTTATACTTTTTGCGATTAGATTTCACAGAAAGTATCTTGATGTCGATATGTGCATATCGGGATAAGATGCTAGAACTGTCATCTATCCCCGACAAAAATGCAGCATTTTACCCCACAGTAAACATTAAATGTAAAAATTTAAAAAAATACAAAACACGTGCATATACGTTTGTTACAAATAGATTACACGATTTACTAAAAATATTAATTTAAATAAATCTGCTCTCACACTTGAGGACGTAAGTGTTTTATGTAGCAATAATCTTATATTTTAAAATACTACATATAAGATAAGATTTAAGCCATATTTTTTCATCTTACTTTGATTAATTTATAAAAATATAGCACAAAGAAACGACTCCGCACTGTCGTTCTGTCAGCGCTAAACGCGATCAGCTGATTAGTGACCCTTTATCGAAAAATTTAAAAATTGCGAAAAAGTGACATCTTACCCGACATGCCATGAATGCCATCTTCCCTCAAGTTATCCTATGTATATTATACCATGACAGTAATTGAAATCGAACAATGTATGTTTCAGCCAGCACCAATCTCGTCGGCAAATTCACGCAGAGCGTTCGAAGGATCGTCCAGGACGTGAAGGATGAAGGCACTTCCAGTAAGTCCAAGCATTATATTTTATCATACTCGTCCCGCGTAGGAGTTTAATTAAACTTTAGCTACTAGCTTGGCCGATCTATTGTTCAATAAATTTTATATGCTAACAATAAGAACGATGGAGGAATAACAACGTATTCGCGTTTTCTTTTATTTTAAGAATCTTTTTATACAGCTGATTAGTAAAATCTTTATATCTTTATTTGCATATCGATTATGGGATGTTTATATTCTTCCTCAATAATCTCGCCTAAAGAAAGAATGTATTAATAAAATAATTAATAAACTTTAAAAAAGTAATTAAAGGAAGATAAACTTGTGTAGGAAGTTTGTAAGACTCTCTTTCAAAAATATTGAAATATAGTTTGTAATATTATGACGAATTTAGAGAGAGAAAGAGAGAGAGAGAGAGAGAGAATTAAGATTTGCTTGGGGAGGAAAATTAAATTTCTAATTCTTTTTCAAATCAGTTTTTGTTTATTTTTCAATATTTAATCTTCAAAGAATTAAATTACGCGTGTCCTCGTTTCAAGTACAGCGACTTTGGTGAATCGACGATAAAGACGCTCGTACGTATCGTTTGAGAATAAACGTCTGGCAGTCTGCCAACAGCGGGGACGGTTGTTGGTTGTCCCATGAATGGAATCGAAGCGGAAACTCTTGTATTCAGTTGGGCCGAGAGTAACGGCATGTCGGTTCTCCGTCGCTATATTAGTTAAAAGGGACGGAAGCTCCGCCGTTGACGGAGAATTCCGTCACGTTCGGATTAACGCTTTCCCATCAACGAATGCGAAACTATGATTAATTCCGACGTCAACGTCGCCGTCGACGCTGAGATGCGGCGATCAGATAAATTCCTAACATATATATACGCGATAATGACACGTGTATAGGAATGTTGCCTGACGCGCGATCTCAATTTTGTTGACGGATTCTCTCGCTAATGAATTGAAAATCAATTATCACTGTTGGAGAATTTGGCTTAAATATAATATATATTGCATGCCCCAGTCTACAAATTTTTGTGTTAATTTAACATAACATAAATATGTTAAATGGTGATGCTAATATTATATTAATATTTCAACACAAAATGAATGCAAATTTTATAGTAATTTGAAATAAATTTTGTTTAAAATCAACATATTTTTAATGATAAAATTAACTCGGAAAAATGTTATTGTAGAATAAAATCAACCTTTTTTTCTATAAATTTTAACATTTAAATCCTGTCACTAATAATTAATAATACGGAACATATCTATTGTGTAAAGTTAAAAATATGTGCACATTGTGTTATTTTTACCTTTTTTTTCAGTTGTTTTAATAATTTAACATTTGAATTTAATTAATACAACAGCAATATTAAATTAAATTAACACATGAATGTGTTAAATATTTAACACAAAAATTTTAACTGGCATTTTTTTTAACGAGAAAATAAATTTTCAAACAGAGTTCTTAGCGAATTAATCGAGAATAGTCATCGTTGCCAAAAATCACAACTGTTTTATACATCTTTCCAAATAGCTTCAGTATACATTAATATTTTATTAAAAATAACATTACTTTATATTAAATGAAACAAATCTTTTTTTACGATATCTTTTTGATACATCTCATGTTGCTTGAAGTGTTTCGAGATATTGTTTGCTTCCAGAGTTTGAACTTTTCGAACTAGAAATTCGGACGCGTTTAATGAAACTGCAACGGAAACTGAGTTGCTTATCGCGTCACCCGTCGCACTCGATTTATTTATGTTGAAACTTTCGTCGCTATCGCGGTGTCGAGTTAATTGGAAATTAATTAAAGGCGACATTTGCACGCTCGATCTTCGTCGTTTCTGTCGCGTTCAATTTAACAATCCTGTTAAATCGATGATCGACACGCGTGATACGGAAAATCAATCGAAAAGAATCGTTAAATCGTATCAAAATATTAATGAATCGGGTCAAAATATCCGTATATATAAGAATTTTAAGAATCTTTTTATACAGCCGATTATTAAAATCATAATAAGACCTTTATATATCCTCGATAATCTTACTTAAAAAAAAAAGAATATATTAATAAAATAATCTTTAAAAAAGAAATTAAAGGAAGATAAACTTGTAAAGGAAGTTTGTAAGTAAATCTCTCTTTCGAAAATATTCAAATATAATTTATAATATATCATGACAAATTTAAAGGAAGAGAGAGAGAGTCAAGATTTCCTTGGGGAGGAAACTTAAATTTCTTAATCCTCAAAGAATTAAATTACGCGGAGAGAAATTCTGCCCGCACATTTCCAATATCTTTTCGGAGTTTCCAATATCGTTTTCTCCACGACGGACAAACAGGTGGGCAAACGAAGGAGGAGGTGATCGAGACGAACGAGAGGCTGAGAGTCGTCAGGATACGCCTGGACGGCAGCTACGACACCGCCAAGAGAGCCCTCGTCGATCTGATGTGCAAGTACACCGACAGCAAGCAAGTCCGTAACGTGTTCCAGCGTTACAATCTCCTCAAAGTTATGATCAAGGTAAGACAAGGAGTTACCGCGGTGTACCGTTCTGTAATTGGGTGGTAGCGCGTGCACACACACGCGTTGTTTTTGTCCCACCGACACTTTGTGCTCGACACGTGTCAGTTCCAGACCGCCGCTTTCCGTTGATGTAATTACGTAATTACGCCGCCTCTTCTCCCGGTTTATACACGTAAAACGGAGGATGAATGACAGAGGGCTCGTGCACTTCCTTTGAAACTCGCGCAATCGAGTCACCTGCTCCCGACTCTCTCTATTAAGAAATTCTTAAGGAATTAGTAATTAGTTATAATCTTGCAAATTTACATAATGAACTTTTTAAGAAGGTATATAATTATTATTAATAATTGGCTTTATCTCGGATGCATATAAAAATTAATAAATAATTCTGATAATTTTCTTGACAATATTATAATATTCCCGAGTATATATTTCTTATTTTTATTTTTTTTTAATGTATTTTTAAATTATTGTTTCATCTAATTTTTGCAAATTTCGATTAATATTATATAAAATGATATATATTCGCTACGTAATAAAAAAAAAAAAAAATTAATAAACCGTGTTTTATTCATTTTAAATTATTGTTTCATCTAATTTTTGCAAATTTTGATTAATATTATATAAATTGATATATATTCGCTACGTAAACATATTTGTCACTTTTTGAACGAGATAGGATACGAAATGGCAAACTGATAGTCGAGTAATAATAAAAAAAAAAAATTGATAAACCGTGTTTTATTTATTTTATTTTCATAATTTTTCACAAATACGTGTAAACTGATAGTGGAACTTATCGAAAAACGATCGTTCGAAGAGAAATGAAATGAAGAAACAGCAAACGAGAGTAACGTGACGGCTGTTTGTATATCTACAGTGCATATTTTGTCAATAAACAATCAACACGCGCAAAATATCCGGGGCTCGATCCGCGTATAAATCGACACGAAATTCAGCTGCGACAGCAGCGTAAACCCTGGAACAAGGGAAGAATTCGACAAACAGCCTTTTATTTTTATTTTTGTTTCTCTTTTTTTCATTTATCTTTCGAAATACACATTTATACCTACCTGTATCGCGAGATCCGGGCACGTTTATTATTCCGGGAGATAGATCGCGAGAGCAATAAATAAAGATGCACGCGCGCGCGCGCGAGAGAGAGAGAGAGAGAGAGAGAGAGAGTCCGGCGCGAAGGACGAGCGCGCGTTATCGCCACCTTCCCGTGTTTTTTTTTTCTTTTACTCTGTGTTTTTTTTTCCTTGGAGATGCATAAATAGCATCATTGATGTTTTGTTTCTGGTGTAAACTTTCGTCGCGGGAGACACGGTCGTTCGTACCGAGAGCGCGGAGTATTTTTTTTTCTTTTTTTTTCGCAGAAAAATCAACCTGGAATTAATCCCCGGCAATATGAATAAAATTGCTATCTATAAATCGCGCCGTGTGTCTCATCGATAACCATTGTATAATTTCGAGGTGTATTTCAAGTGCTTCATAAAAAGATATGGGGGAGAGAAAAGTAAACGCGCGGACCAAACAATATGTATAATGCAGATAGGATTGCCGTAAGGGCAATGCAGTAAACAGCTTGTATTATTAAAATTAGCTTGTGTTTTCGCTATCGTGGAATTAAATAGCTCGAGATTGCTCTTAGTACGAAACGATTTTAACCCCAGCATTAGGAGATTAAAATCGAATTAAATTGAAATCAAATTAAAATTTAATTGAGACAATTTTAACCGCGAAATTAAAGGAAGTGTATCCGATTCCATTTTTAGGAAGCGGACCGAGAAATAATTATCACATTTGTAATCAGCGTTAAAAAATACAAAAAATAGTGTAGTTTCAAAAAAATCGGAGGGTTCACCTATTCGGAACTTTATCCACGGTTTGTAAGTCATAATCTCAAACATAAATGCAGATTAATGACGGTACGTCTCGCGAAGGCGCGGGAGAGAAATCGATCGCGTCCTAAACCGCGTGTGATAAATGGACCGGCAATTTGTTTTCCAGAGCACGCGGATAAGAGGATCCGCTGTACAATGGCCAATCGCCTCGCGAACAAACGCGCGCTGCTTTTTTCTCGCCCCCTCGATTTTTCCCGTCTCGTCGCGACGGTAGCCCGACGAGCTACCGACACAGGTTTTACCTTTCCAGGATGTAATTAAGCTGGAGACGCAGTATTGGACGCTGGTGGATATACCGAGGCAGGAGAAGCAGGAGACCGTGCCCGCCTTCGTGTTGCGTGCCTGCTCCATCATGGAGAAGACCCATAAGAGCGGGGAAGGCGTGAAAACTTCGGCGCGTCTCGCCGAGGAGGCCGAGACCAAGAGGGAGCGTATCGAGAGACTCGAGAGTGAGTATACCAAGTACGAGTAATCGATTGCCTGTTGAGAGTAGCAATAATGGTAGTCTGCGATGCTTTTGCCGGAGGAGGAAAACTCTTTTCCATTGTCCTTCGTCGATTGTTCTCCAGATCGTTTTTCTACTTTGATTATTATCTAACTTTAGCACTCTTCCG
>NW_021849113.1:293713-313521 GCF_003651465.1 Formica exsecta | reverse complement strand
CTTCCGATTTATGATATTCAATAAATAGGAAATTAATTAATACACGTTGTGTACATTTTATCATCTTCTTGTGTGATTCATTAATTCTTATTTTATAAAAAAAAGAAATATATATATATAATTATAAATAATTATAAATAACTAAATAATTATAAATAATTATAGATATATATAATTATAATAAAGTTAAATAATCAATTCGAATTATTTAATTTTTGTAATGAATGTCATATTGTTTTTTTTTCACGTTCCATCTTTACATCTTTACATCAGAAATCTGTGTACCTACACAGTTATATTATTGTTTGTTTTATTCGCGAGACGATAACTGTGTTGTTCCTCTCGTCATGCAAATTGAGCAGAAAAGACACGATTCAATGGTTGTCCCTTGGAAAGTCTCCAAGCGTGCATAATATATTATTTTCCATCATAAATACTCAATCGGAAACACCAAAGATCTATTGTATCCTATTCGTACCATTAGGTCGAAACAAGACCATCATTTATCGTTTCAATCTCTCATTATTATTTAACAAATGATTGACGATATTAAAATGACGTTGCCGTCGATTATCAATAATTTATACAAAATTGATTAAATAGAATATATTAGAGAGAGAGAGAGAGAGAATTGAAGAATATTGTTTCTTTCGAAATTCAAAAAAACTTGATTCTTCGGTTTTTTTTTTTATTTTGTTGGCGGATAAAGAACTTGATTTTTCGCAAAAAAATTTAAAATTCGTAAAATTAAAAATTTTTCAGTTATCAAAAAGAGAGATAAAGAGTGAGGGTGCAATTAATCCCTTTTTCTAGTCTCGTTTACGTCGGTTTTTACGCTCTCATAAATATTCAACAAATGCTTCGTACAACAATTCATAATTTCAGAGCGTGGAAGATTTATGGTATTTTTCATTATCGCGATACGCGGCGAAAATTATTCGAAAATTATTCTTTATACCGTGTTCCGTGATGCAATTTAAATGCAATCGTTGCTGTTTTTTACGATTCGCGATTATCGCCCCGTTTGTAAAACATTCCGGCAAGAAGGATATATTAAAGTAAATTGCTAATTCAAAACACGAGCGCATCTTAAACAGATATGCCATAATAAAAAATATTTAAGACAGTACTTTGATCTTTCATTTGTTTAATCAAAGAACCCTTTCATTCTCTTCGTATAGCGAACTACAGGGGCCAGTTCATTCATCAAATCATTTGATACAAACGGCTCGATTTAATTGATTAACTCGGTGCCTGATTAATTACGAATATTTTTCGAGAATTTTTTGAGTATTCGTATTCTTCATATTTTATTTTGATTTATATTTTATTTTATCTATATTTATTTCTCTCTATATTTATCTCTCTATATTTATTTTATTTTATTTTGCTTTGCTTTAATTTTTTTATATTTTTTTTTATTTTATTTATACTTTATTTTATTTTGTTTCTTATATTTTTATAGCAAAACCTAGATTTTTTTTTAAATAACGATAAAAAAAGGACAGAAATTGTTACGAACAAATATTCTAGAAGTAAATACTTGTGTGTGTGTGTGTGTGTGTACAAAGCAAGTATGTAAATTAATCGACATATAAACTTCCAGGGTAGCATTTTTTGGAAATATTAAAATTAATGATAATATATTAAAATTAATATTAAATATTAATATATAATATAATAATAATAATAATAAATAATAAAAATAAATAATAAAAATAAAATAATAATTAAAATTAATAAAATTAAGAAGTCTGAAAGTACTCGTGCTAATATTACATATTCCTGCATTGGTGCTTTGGTTTAATTCCGTGCGTTGCATATAAACGTACATATTAACGGTCAACCATTGCTTGATTTCCATTTCGCTAACAGGAACAATATTTTCCTGAACATTAATTAATGCTCCGTCGATGGTATGACGGAAAAACAACGTTGATGCAACCGTAATATTTGTGTTTTTTTTTTGTGCTAAGAAGCTACTGGAAAAATTGTGTTATATATGTTGTGTCGATGCAAAAATTTTATATCGTTTAATTGTTATAAAATGAAATTTTTTTCCGAACCAAAACTTAATTATACATGTTTTAGGATCTACGAATAAAACATGTGGATTTTTTTTTTTAAATAAATAAATTGATTTTATATTAGCGTTTTATTTCGGAAGTTGCGCATCAATATTGATGTTTGCTAAGATCTAAAATATTTCTTAAAATTAAAATAAAATATTTCATTACTATATTTACGATAAACGCGAATAATAAACAGAATCAAGGACAAAATAAAATAACCAATGTTTTGTATAGGTATGACGACGGCCCAAATCGAAGCGGAGAACACCCAGATGACCAATGATCTGTACAGATTATTGAAGAAGTACACGGGTCTCAGGAATCTCATCAAAGAGTTGAAAGTACGTGCTTTGTAAGAGACTTATTTTATGGATTCCATAATGTAAACAAAAATATTTGTCTAAGATAAATTATAGTTCACGAGAATATCTTTCGCGTTTGTAAATGTATTTGAAAACATTATTATCTTACTCATCTCAAAATTATTCCATATCCTATTTGTATTTTATAAATGACTTAATTTCTAATCTAAATTATTTTGTTTAGATTTGAACCTTCCTGAAACATTAACGATTGACATCGAGGAAAATTTGTAAATTATTCTGTCATTTAATAAACAATAATTCCATTTTCAAATTAGAATTTATTCTAAGAATTATAATATATTTTTGAACGATCTTATTCTCGATTAAAGCGAATTCTTTAAGAGCTTCGGATGTGTTATATCAGTTATCGATCTCGCGATTATGATCGTGAAAAAGTGACACTGCTCGAAGGCGGTGAAATGTAACACCGGCTATTATATAAGGACATTGTTACAATCATTCCCTTTTTTCCCTTTATATTCTGGTAACTTACATAACACCACTGTTATAAAGCTCTTCCGCGGATCTTATCCTTTATTCGTTTTATACTCTCTTCCTTCATACAGTGTCAAATAAATCGAAGATTAAAGGCCATCAAAAGTATTGTAATATCAAGGCAAAACTACCTTTCGTCGCCCTATATAATATAATTGAAATTTTCATGAAATCGTAGAAACGGATTTAACAGATTTTACATCACATCACACACATTATATTTTTTTATTTTTTTTACAAGTTAAAAATTGAAATATTTTTCTGCGATAAAAATTGTATTTATTAAATTGCGCTTGAAAAGAATACAGTTACACAATTGTAAGATAAAACATTTTGTAGGATAAAATATTTTGAAAAAAAAAAGAATTGGATTGCAAAAAACTATCTTTATGCGATGTAAAAAAAAAATGGAGCTCTTATATAATTGTCGTTTATTAATTGCCGAATTAATTGAAGGGGGTTGCTTTCTCTATCGCAGGAGGAGTACAACAGCTCGAAGGTGTATCCAATGTTCCCGCGTTATACGATACTGAAGGATATGATAAAGGACATAATGCACAACCCGGACTACATGGAGGTCTGTCACGAGGTGGACCAAGCATAGCGGCCGGACCCCCTCCACCGTTCGCCACGTATGACCCTGTAAATTCTTCGGGGTCTCCGCGTGCTCGTCGGTGAAGGGGGTGAATCACAAAGCGCTTCAACATCAACTGGCTGGATTTCAGTTTGGAACAGTAACGCCTTGCAATTCTTTTCTTCACGTCCTGTCCTATACATTTCCGTTTCCTTATCCACGTACAAGCCGTTTGCCAACGGGGCCGCCGTCTTCGAATCTCGGAGCAACTCTTGGAGTATCGAGTTGCGTTACCGTTTGTGTTTATATCGTACTGGCGAATCGTATACAATTTCTCGCAGGTAAGTTAGATTCAATCCCGAGCGAGAAATGGGAGATAATGAGGGATTGGGTTTCGCGCGAAAGTGCATTATCGAATGTCGAGGAGTAGCGATGGATCCCCTCATCGTGTTGTAACAGCGCCGGAACATCACGAAGATGGAATAACCGTCGAACCAAGGTATGTCACGAGGTCATTTTTACATCCGCGAAAATGCTGCTACTTGCAGTTTAATCATCGCGAAAAAATTGAGAGCAAGAAACATTATTCGATTCTTGGAGATAAAGATATATATTACTTTGCAGAAAAAAAAAATAAAATTAAAACTTTTATAAATGAATTTAATACATATAATTTATTCTTATTAAATTCGAGAGATAATCATTAAAGATTAAAAAGGGGTGATATTTCCCGTTGAATTTTCGTTAAAAAATCTGTTTGATGTTTCAAGTTGCTCAAAGAATTCGCGCAGATGAAATAATGGCGATTATTCTAGAACTTGCTTTATTAAATCCAATATTTTTTGAACCTCCACTTTGTGGAAGGAAAGACTAGGAAGTCCCATTCGAAATAAATCCAAGTAGCAGGATTTGCGAGATTTCAGCCGTAGAAAGCCGAGAGGTGATTTTACAGTTTCTGATTTCGCGTCGGAATAGTCGCTCGTACATCACACACAAAAGAGGCTAGTCGCGTTATTATTGATAGTGGATGTCGTGTGCACGTGGTATACCATTAATCAATTAATAACAGTTCGCAAGATCAAGTAAATTCGTATGAGCCTGTGAGTTTGTACATAGGTGTAACTCGTGTATGTGTGTATGCGTGTGTGCGTGCACAAGATTAGCGTGAAATTGTGAGAGTGACGTCAATGTGGAGCATACTATTACCTGTGCTTCCTGCTGTGTAGGATTCGCATAATAAGGGACATCGTCGTGATCGTCGGTCT
Organism: Formica exsecta; assembly: GCF_003651465.1. Lineage (NCBI taxonomy): Eukaryota > Metazoa > Arthropoda > Insecta > Hymenoptera > Formicidae > Formica > Formica exsecta. Next base: position 308,750 of record NW_021849113.1, on the reverse strand, counting down.
AACGCGATTGAATTTAATCGCTTTATCAACAAACAGGACAAAGATCGGACGATTCGATATGTTTGAGCAACGTTTTCCGCAAAAAGGAAAGATGTATTTATAACGAGAAACGTTGATTAATGATTTAACGCTTGAAGGAGTTTGAGATTTTACATGGTTAATCTTAAATGGAGATTTTATTGGAGATATTTGGATATGTATTGTGGATAAATGAATCATATATTTAGTGCGTATAAATATTGGAGTATTTGAATTCCTAGCTTTTACCTACAAACAGGACAAAGATCAGGCGATTCGAGGCGTTTCAATACCGAAAAAAAAAAAAAATACATTTATGATAAGGAATATTAATTAATGATTTATCGCTTGAAGAGCAACTAAGATTTACACGATTAACTTTAAATGTGAGAATTTTATTGGAATGTTTGGGAAAAAAATACATGTAGATTCACAAAAGCACCATACAAAATGCGAATTCATATCTTGAAATTGAAGCAAAGGAGTTTGAAAAACGTATGAATGCAAATTTAAAGTGGAACTTAACAGATCTGATTTATGTCAATCAAATTTTTTCAGAGATAGATTATAAATTTATAGATAATATAAATCTTTTCTCCTTACATTTCACACAGTTGGAAATTAAATAAAACAATCTAAAGAATACTTTTTTCGAGCAAAATTTTAATCAAAAATCCATCTTTATGATATAATTTTTATTTTTATTTTTATTTTGTTTATATGTTATTCATATTTTTATCGATTACTCATTTTATAATCATAAATATGCACACGATGCTGAATATTAATCGACAGTTCGTCTTTGTGTATGTAAATCATAAATATTAATGATTCCTTATTTAAAGTACACGCAATGCCTCCATTACGAATCGCGAGATAAGCTAAGATTGCACTCGTGTCGTATGAATCAATGTGTTTCTTTCGTGCGGGAAGCGGAATGGCAAAAATGTCACGTATACATATGCATTCTTATTTTTAATGCAATGCATTCGTACACGATAGGATAAAATATTCACATCCATACATTTAGTGCTATAAATGCGCTTCTTTCGAATATTTATATCAGGCGTGATTTCCGCGCTAAATACATTCACATTCGAGTAGAAAGGAAATTACTCATTAATTGAATATCATTGATCAACGTGATTCACATATAAAACTCATCATGAAATAGCGACATTTATAGCTTGATATGCAGTGACAATTTATATGCTTAACAATAACGGCCGTGAGTATAACATTCCCCTTACATATTTTATTTTGAATAACAAAGAATGCTTCGGGAGAGATTTATTAATTTAATTTCGCATAATGAACATATCATCAAAGTCATATTTACTATATACACTCCGATGCGAAAAAAACCTCGAGAAATTGTGCGAAAAAATGTTTAAATAAAACAGAAGCTTGAGAAAATGTCAAAATTTTTTCGCGGAAAATTTTCCGTGTTTATCTCGATATTACATTTAAAAAAAAAAAAATTTTTTTTCAAAATATTGTACAATTAAACAAATAAATGATTCGTGAATTTTAAAACATTACGGCGGAGAAATGAACGACAAGTTCGAAAGTAATAGTAACGAGCGAAATTAATTAAAAACTTTTGAATTGTCAAAGTTTCACCTGTCAATTAATTAGCGCGAAAGGACACACGATGGTCCGTTAACAAAATGGAAAATAACTTTTTCGCACAAATATCTTCTCCCCGAGGGACTTTCGCTCGCTAGTATTTGCATCCATGTATACATGCGTATGCATATCGTGCCGTTCGATATTGACAAACACAGGGGATGTTATCGGATCACCTATCCGACGTTATATGTGCCATGTTCTTCAAGTGCTATACCTCAATGTAAGTATTTATGTAAAAACAAAAAAAGACGCACGTAACGCTGATTACTCGTAATTGCAGTCGCACATGGTGAATTAACGCCGGTAATTAATTCGCGGCGCGTAACAGGAGGATCTTTTAGGATTTTGTTGTTCTCATATTGTTAAGATCTAAATATAACGATGTATACTATACTAAACTACATATATAAAGAAAGACAAATGGCTGACAGCCCGAAATCAAAATACGAAATATAATGCGCGGCAGACATTGGGACGACGAATGGAGGCCCCACTCCTCGTACTGCGGGCCCTTTCCAATGTTTGGCGATGATTAGTGCCCCCCTCTCCTTCTCCCTCTCCCCTTAATATTGTCTCCCTTTTAAACCGTGTAGCACTGTATAATCAAAAGGATTGTAATTTATCAAAATGTCTAATCAAATTCAAATAGTATCCTTGATCATCATTTATGAAGCTGGATACAGGCGGGAAAACATATAATGTGATTTGCGAGATCAAAATATATAATACTTTTTATAGTCTCTGATTTTCAATTGAATATAAAAATCAAAATTTCTATCAAAAAACAATATTTTTAGAAAGTGTCTCTTTCCTCTTCACAAAAAAAAAAAAAATGCATGACGATATCGATACTTTGTTTTAGTTATTTTACTTTGACAAAAGGTTTTGATAGGCAAATAATAATAACTGTTTTGTCATCGCATCGTCGATGCGATAACAATAATGTCACATTATCAGATTGGGTGAAAGCGACAGTAATCAGTGACATTATGCAGTATATTATGCAGTACATTGTTACGTCGTTATTAGTTTTGAACGTCAATACTTGTTAGCATACGTGGATGGCAACGTGTGGTTATCGTGGAAAAAGATCAAACAACTCATCAAAATATTCATATATATAAAAGTGTAATTAATTTAACAAAAGAATCACCAGCAGTATAATAGTCTGTGTCTGCATCCAGCGCGTTTGTAAAATCTTTTCTCCGTATTGACCGTTTAGAATAGAGCTTTCGACGTATGTACGTATTTATCTTCCACTAATATATTGTATATATAAGGATACACACACACACACACACACATTGAGGCACATTTTATCCCAGAAAATATATCTATAATACTCTTCCCGTCTTATATTATAATTTTTCAAATTTTTGAAACGTTTCACAAGATGCAGCATATTATTTATTCATTTTTCTATCATTTTTTTGATACGCCGCGAATTATTTTCATATATTTACTTGGGATAGCAAATTTATGTCCTGAAAAATTAATTTCTTCGAAAAATATATACATGATAAAAATTTGCAGGGTATTTCGATTAAAATGTAACAAAGTGTCTTTTTTTTTTTTAATAAAAAAGTGAAAATTCTCCATACATTTTGCAAGCGAAAGATTTCGGAGAAACTAGCATCATTTTAAGAAGAAAGCTTTGATATTTTGTATAACCGGAATATATTTTTCAGCACTTTAAAATTTCGAAATATTCACATCATACGGAAACCTTTGTATCTATTTATCCGTTTTATGACGCAACTTGTGTAAAAATATTTGTAGTCTTGTATATTTGAACCGTGAATATAACATGTACGACCAAGATAATTGATCTATAAATTTATGGATTAATCTATTGATGACAATGTAAAGATTATTATCAATTGAAGAATCGGATTTGGAATCCACGAGGGTCTAAACGCGAATAAATTATCTGTATTATTCATATCGACAAAAATAATTTTATTACTGACAAGTACAAATTTATGCTCTAATCAGTATTATAATATTTCTTCTTGTAGTAAAAACTAATTTTTATTACAATTATATATTATGCTGTAATTGAGTTTTATGTATACATGAATTTTATTACAAATAAAGTTTATTATAATTATGAGTTGTTCTACAAAACTGGATTTTATTATACGTCAATAAATTTTTTTACATATGCTATATTAAAATCATTCATAAAAGATGATTTTTATATCTCGATTTCTTTGCGAACGAGATATATAATTGGTGCAATAGACCCTTTCGCAATCTTACGATCTTCAATTTTCTCTTTATCTATATCAATAATTGGACTGGTCGTTATACTATTTGAAGCTTGTTCTTACTGTACGATTTTCTCTACGATATCGTCGACATTGATCGCAAATTATCAAATATCACGAATAATGAAAAATTATAGACGATCTCGAATTTTTCGATCGCGATTTAGGAATTAATTCTTATTATAAAAATATCTTTTGTCTTGAATTGGTAAAATCTCGCGCATGTAAAGATTAATGCGTTTGATTATACGAAATCGTGCGAAAATCGCGCAGTACGAATATCACTCCTACAATATCACTATAACAAGAATTATATGGTAACACGCGATTATCAACGGGCGATTGACTCGCTTCGGTCGGCGCAGCTGATATTTTTTATGCAACCGGGAACTTTCTTAGACCAATTACCGTAAAATGTAACGTATAAGGTGTGAACTCTTATAAGATATATAACATATAACGCTAAAAAATCGTACATGTAGCGACGGAGTAAAGCTACTACTCGATATGCAATGTCTCTGAATTGAAGAATAATAGCAAGCGTGCTCGCCTTTTCGACGAAATTAGGAGAGTGCCAAATAGATTTTGAAAGTTTATACGTGAGTGTGTATACGCGTGCGTGTATGTTTTTCTCTCACATTTTTATAGAGTGCTGGCTGTAAGTACGAGAGCGGTGCTCTCGTTCGCTGAACTGATCATTATTAAACTTGATCACTTTACTTCTCCATCAATTTATGATATTAAACATCATTCATTTTTTCATCATTTGTAAGGATAAGTAATCTCATTTATAATATTTTCCATAACTTTTTTTTTTTTTTTTTTTTAATGATGTTAAATTCCATAACTGTAGAATTACATATATTACATAAACGTCTTTGTAACAACAACAGTTATTATAGAGACGCATGTAACGCCAGAGAAAATTTGATATGAGCTTGAAGGTATACATGTATATTAAGACTTTGAAAAATGTTCTACGCAAATAGCTATGAATATATATATATATATATGGTAAAAATATACGATCTACAGTGCTATATAAAGATCACTTCAGCGAAAATAGCCACTTATCGTCTAAGTATAGAAATAACGAACGTATACAAGTGTCAGATACGAGAGATCTACCGAATGTGTTTTAAAAGAGCGTGTCTATGGTAGATTTACATAATTGTACTAGTATTATAACGAGCTATCTCATTTTTAATGTCCTTCGATCTTTCCCGCAATATATATATATATATATATAATCCTCTATAAATGCAATTTTTAACAATCTTTTAATTGTTTTTGTTTGCGTTTTATAAAGATTTTGTATTACATAAAATCCCCATATCAATTTTTATACGATCTGCTTACCAATTTTAATTTGCAATATAAATTAAATGCATATCGACATTTTATATGACATAGTGAATAATTAATACATTATAATTATTATTTTATATAAAATTTCAGTTTTTGAATATATCGAGTATGAATTGAATTTAAAATTAGTAAAAAAGTATATGTAGTGTGAGATGTGTGTATATATATATATATATACATACACAATTGATTTGATAAAATAAAATAATTATAGTAAGATCGAAGGACCATTAACGATTAAATATGAATAAGTGTACAATAACGTTAATCGCGAGAAATCCGATGGATTTCCGGTGCGAGAAAACTCGTCTTTCTCTCGATCTCGTTGTCGCTCTTAATTAAATGTGTTTGCGACTTCACAGATGATATTCTCGACCAATATCTATTTGTCTATAATCATCGCATTACCATTGTCTCTCTTTCTCTTTCTCTCTTTGTGTAAACATGTACGCTCTCTCTCTCTCTCTCTCTCTCTCTATCGTGCGAAATGCACAATCATACAAGAGACATACATACTATATCCGCTTTCTATCGATGGTAAGCGCTTCGGTTGCATATCGATGAATCATATATACATATATATAAATATAGATGTAACATTTTTACGAAGAAATATATTTTGGCAAATTCTTCGTGGCCGAATTTACACAGAGAAGACCCTGAAAAAACCGTTCAGTTTTTTGCGAAAAAAACATTTATACAGGATGTCTCACTTGGAATGAGAACCGCACGAAAAATGAAGTAAAATTTATTTTATTAAATTTATTTATAGTATTAAACTTATATATGTATTATATAAAGTGTTCTTTCTATATCAGAGTATAATCTTTTTTTATTTTAATTGTTTATTTTTCTTATAACTGGAACCTTTTATTGTGAAAAATTAGGATATCTCCAATTCTTTTTCTATCAGATTTAATAAAATTTAATAAAATTTAATAAGATTCTGTCGATATCTTTCAATGTAGAATTACGAATAAGAATTAGCCGAAGGAGAATTCGTCTCATTCACGGCGGGACATCTTGCATAAGATTTATCAATCACTGTATGTATGCACTCTCATCGTTAGTTTCAGCAAAGTGAAATAACCCCTTTTACTTACAATTAGAGACTCGATGTATAGCATCAAATGTATAGTGGTATCGTTAGTTCAGCTAGCTTTTGCGTACTTTGTAAAATATGCGCTGTAATAAAAATCATCGGCATCGCGAACGGTGTCTCTCTCTCTCTCTCTCTCTCTCTCTATCGTGCGAAATGCACAATCATACAAGAGACATACATACTATATCCGCTTTCTATCGATGGTAAGCGCTTCGGTTGCATATCGATGAATCATATATACATATATATAAATATAGATGTAACATTTTTACGAAGAAATATATTTTGGCAAATTCTTCGTGGCCGAATTTACACAGAGAAGACCCTGAAAAAACCGTTCAGTTTTTTGCGAAAAAAACATTTATACAGGATGTCTCACTTGGAATGAGAACCGCACGAAAAATGAAGCGTACTTTGTAAAATATGCGCTGTAATAAAAATCATCGGCATCGCGAACGGTGCAATTCAACGAGACGTAGCCGCGGAATAAGGGAAGATTTGTTCAAAGTTTCTTAAATCTCGAATTAATTAAAACAACAAAGATATATTTTTCACGTACAGAGAATTTTTTAAAAGAATTATTTCGCGATTGCATCTATATTTTTATTGAAATTAATAATAGTATTACAATGAAAAATTTAATGTAGTTGATAATAATTTTTCTTCAAACTATCTTAATAATTATAATTAAAATATATAATTATATATACATTTGTTATTGTTATTGCACAAATGATATATTCTTAAAATAATATTGAAAACGTTGAATAGAGCTGATACGCGATTCCGTGCGATTTATTATACGCGCACATTTCCGAATCGACTGGATTTTCAATGAAGTAGAGAGTAATCGTTGTTACACGCACCCGCTTTTCCTATTTCAATTATTGATACCATTAATCGCTAGTAGTGTATAACCACGTGCAAGAAAATTAACACTGTTGTGAATATGTTATATGTTTCGTTACGGAATAGAGAATCGTGAGAACCGCAATTTGATTATTCATTTTTGTGAAAAAAAATTATATCTCTATCGATCTCAGATAAAAAGAGAGAAATGTGATACGCTAACAATAAGATTAATTGTTCGAAGTGTATATTTGAGAAAACTTAGAAATAGCATTTCCATCTATCAATTCTTCAATGAAAGTTTATAAGCCGTTCGATCATGAGTTTCCATCTTCTTAGCAAATCCTTCGGATATATAATCTGGGAAAAGTTAAATCCCTTTCAAGGATATAACGCCCCGATCTCTATTTATTAATGTGGTTCTCGCGATTCGATGCGAGTAACGTCTTTATGTCTGAACACACAAGTGGTTTGATAGTAAACGATTAGATTTAGAAGCCACGCTAGATTAGGTCGGCGCGAGACGTAACAAATGCTAGATGTCATAGAACGTTACAATATGCGTAATTCCACCGATTTCTCCCCCTCTTATTAATCGCATCTGTGAGTTTCCCCGGCGAAGGGATATATAGTTAGTAGCGATATATTGTATGTTATAGGCTATAGTTATACCGACTATCTTAGATCCTAGTCAACCAATCAGTTTGACGAAAGTGTATGCCGCAATAATAATCTGATTTCGTTCGATGTGTCTTTGTTATCGCGAAAGAGGCATTACTCGTTTATTGGCTGTTAAGCTTTGTTAATAAAATATTACGAAATTTTACATTGAATCGCTGATGTCGTTAATTGCGTTATCTCTATAATACCCTTGAAAAAACATTTTTTAAAAAAATAAAATATTTATTCTTTCTTTTTCTCGTGTGCTCATTTTTGTTAATTTAAATTATTATTCTATTTTAGAGTCAGATATTTTTTTTGAATATTTTTAAATAATGAAACATTTATTGCAATTTTTAAACGTCAAACTTTTGATTTAATGTAACATCTAAAATTCTTTTATTTATACTTTTTTATTTATCTGTTATTTGTTCTTTTGTATATTTTAATTAGTGACTTATAATTAAGAATGAATTGATTAAAATCATAAGTTTATCAACTAAAGGACAATTAGGTGTTCCAAAATATTTTTTGAGTGTTGATAAGACAGGTATTCGTAAGATTTCTTGTCAACTGTGCCGATAAAGTCGCGATCTGTCCACCAGTCGGCAGCACCGTCGACTCTCGGGCATCGAACAAGTAAGATGGCCGCCACCGACTCGAGTTTATCTAGTGAAAATCCCGCCAAGAAGGAGGATGAATTCAACGAATTTTACACGGAGGTATGCGAGTTCTGATTGATCCTGGTATCTCTTTATATACAGCGCTGTCGACAAAACGATACCTGTCTCTTTGTGACTACGATCGTAAATAAATCCGAAGCAACGACTCTGACAAATGTCGCTTTATACCAATGATGAAATGACAATAGGTTCTCTTGCAATCAATTTGTATTTTAACTATCTTTTAAATTAGCGTACACCCAATTATATTGAATATTGCAAACGATATCGTTGTTATAAAACATTGGTGTTCGATGCTCCTAACCTATACAAACAACAGTGTGTGTTTGTGTTGAAATTTATCAATGTTTTTTTTTTATTTATTTTTTAAGTATAAAGAGCGTATTCTCTCTATCACCACATATCGCATTTTACGAAACTTATTATTGACTATCATTACAGTTCAATATGAATTTTATTAGTCTTCTGTAATATTATAGCTATTTGGCTCGCAATTGCATTTTTTGTATTATCTCTATGTGAGAGATAAATATGATACTGTGCTGATACATGTAAAAACTACCTGCAAACATTTGTAATTGTATTTTCTTTACTATTTTTTAGTATGAAAATTGTATTCCTTAGTATAACATATATTTCATATTAAATATTGTCAAAACAAAAGGGATTGACACAAATATATACAATAAATTATATCTACTATAATGAAAATTTGTTACATTGCATTGTTCCAAAATTTTTAGTAATATTTGATTACAGTAACAGTATTATTATTGTTATAATTTTTCTTGTTTTTTATTAATTATATAGAATTCAATTAAAATTCCATATTTGCTCTAGTCATAAAAACATTTTGTTTTGTCTTTCTATAGGTTAAAGAAATCGAGAAAAGAGACTCTGTGCTGACACCTAAACAACAAATTGATAGATTATTGCGACCTGGATCATCCTACTTTAATTTGAATCCATTTGAAGTCTTACAGATTGATCCAAGCACAGCGATAGATGAAATCAAAAAGAAATATCGTCGTGTAAGTATCTATCTGTTCTTTTCTCGTTAATAAAAAATAAATAGTATAATTTAATGTCGTGATTTTTATTGTAGATGTCAATTTTGGTGCATCCAGACAAAAATCAGGATGACGCAGAGAGAGCACAGCAGGCATTTGAAAGTAAGTGTAATAATAAAAGATATGTATTGTAATGCAATAAATATATAACAAAATATCTCGTTAATTGCAGTTGTTAATAAGGCGTGGAAAACTTTGGAAAATGAGGAAACCAGATCGAAATGTATGGACGTCATTGAAGAAGCAAAAGCTCGGACTGATCACATGGTAAGCATCTAATTATTCATTAAAATTTCAGCTTCTATAATAAGACTGATGTCATAGCATATGCTTTGTTATTTTCACCTGCTGTATAATACCGAATTTTAAAGATTGCAGAAAAGAAGAAAAAGCTGAAAAAAGAAGGAAAATCAGAAAATTCGACTCCGACGCTTTTGGAAGAAGAAACCGAAGAGGGTTACACGCATGCAGTCTGGGTTATGACGATGAAGTTGTTTGCCGATATGGAGCGAAGAAGGTTAATTTACAATTTTTATTAAATACAACAAAAAATATATTTAAAAATATTAAACACTTTTGATTATAATATTAAGCTAGCATAAATTAATTGCAGGTTTTTTTAGATAAATTAAATTAAATACTATGCCACTGTATACTTTATAAAAAAATACATGAATTTAAAATAGTCGTTCTTTTCTTTTTTTGCAGACGGGAATTAGCCACGAGAGACGCAGAACAGCGCAAGAGAAAGCGCGAAGAGGAATTATCAGCAGAAGCTCAAGCGGCGTTAGAGCGCGAATGGCAACGAAACTTTGAAGAATCTAGACAATCACGTGTCGACAGCTGGAAGGCGTTCCAATCCGGCACCAGTAGTGCCACAAAACAGAAAAAAGCGAAGAAGTTGAAAGCCTTTAGGCCGCCGAAGACGAAGGCGGAATCGCGATAATCGCAGTCGCACTCTTTTCTCCACTTTTGATGTGCGGATACTGGTTTTTAGTCGACGCGATACTTTATCTTTTAGAGATTTTCTCGCAGTGCGTTAATGTAGATAGGTTAAGCGATCCAGCATACCTCGACATTAATCCAGCCATCGATCAACACGCTGGATCACTTTAACTTGGAACTGAAAGAAAGAAAGATATTGGACTCTTCGGCCCTTCTTGGCTCCAGACCATTCAGTTTAGTGTAAGACAAGAGTTTTTCGATGATGGCGTCCATTATTAACTCAGTGCCGAGATTCGAGTTTCTAAGAGATTCTCGCATTACTGATCAATTTCATTAATCTATTTAGAAGAACAATTTATTATATTTCTGACAAAAATGCATCTTTTTATTTCACTTGTATAAGAGGATTATTGCTGAAGCTTCTTATATAAAATCAAATTTTGAATGAGTTTGGTGAAATTAATTGCATTCAACTTTTTTGCTTAAATAATCATGATTTGCAGCCAGAGAGGTTTTAAATGTTGGTGTTACGAGTAAAACCGATGTTAAAAGCAGATACATATTTTTGCGAGAAAGAAAAGATATATAGAGAAGGAACACAACCTATTGGATGAATAGGGAACACGTTTCTTTATAACACATCGTGCATATGCGAGTGAAAAACAAGTTTCGTATGTGTCGCAGTCTTATAGTGTAAAATCGCGCCGTTTGTTTTGAAAATAGTGTAAGTTGCACGTCAAATAATTTTGCTAGAACAAATAGAATTCTGCATATAATTTAAATTTATTCTTAAGTTAATTCAAACATTTAAATTAGAATTTTATTTCAATTTTTTCGTTTACATCGCTTTCAAAATGCACGGCTCGATTCATCTTGCATCAAAGTCTCGCGTCTCCTCGCAGAATTAACAATTAAGGAGTTTATCTCGCGAATTCCGTGATTTTGCGGCATTGACGATTAAATTAAATACACGATGTATAAACAAAAAGGAGGGAAAGAAAGAAAAGAAAAATTTCTCCGGAGCATTGTGCATTTGCAATATCCCGTGACAAATGTCAATTTTTTAATCTACGTGTATCTCGTGCTTTTACTATTAAACGTACGATCGTCCATCGTAAAGAAAGTAGGATGTGTATTATCGCGATGAATTTAGAATCAGGGAATTTTGATGATACCATGCTTCGGATGCGATAAACGACAGGATCGTGCGAATTAATATTTAAGATGGAAATTTTGTTGCGAAAGATCGCATAAAAGTTTCAATATTTGTTGTAACAGAAACTGATTCTGAACAGAACTAAGACTCAACAATTCAAATTTTGGGATTTTCGAAGTATCATCTAAATTCATAACTAAAAAAATCTTTATACTATTATTTTCTTTATACTACTAGAGAGAAACGATCCTTTTCGCATTATTGCAAGGGATTCGATTCTGCACTGAATAAGATCTCGAATTATCATGATGCCGTTTGAATTTAAGCTCCGCTATTCAAAAGAGATACGATATTGTGATAACTCATTTATTATTTCGCGAACACCTCAATATTATACGAACAATGTACGATTGCGGAGCTTCATCGAGAATGAAAATAGTTTGTTCGAGCTTTGAAATCAACTGTGAAATGTGAATATATACGTATAAATTGTTTCTAAAAGACTGTTTATTGCACGTGACTTCGATACGTAATATGTATATCCTATTCAACTGCATTAAAGAATCTTCCATTGAATCGTGATTGCAGTAACGATATAAGATATCCATTTAAATGCACTCTGCAATAAAAAAATGTATACGATCGCGCTTTCTCGTTTCTCACATCGAAATCTCTACAAGGAATATATATACAGGGTATTCTAAATTTCCCATATTATTTCTCGCCTATAGATTTCTTAATTTATCAGTTTGGAGTTGATATTTAAAAAAATACTCGTGTAATTATTTTCTAAGAAAAAGAAATAAAATCCAAATTGATTAAGAAATCTATATAAATAAAAGAATACATTATATTATATTCTGAAATTTTTCTTTTCGAATTATATTATGTCTTATATTCAAATATATATTTATATAAGATTTAAATGGAATGTGTTGCGCGCGCACCTTCGCTTATTTACCGCTTCGGGAAGCGCGCCGATAACAATCATGTCAACATTCCGAGTCAGTATAACGCCGTACGTGACGCGCGACAGCCCGTGCACGGATACTGCTGATTTTCGACAAAAAGATCGCGACTCAAGTGATTTCGTCTGTTAAAAAAAAAACGTCCCTACAATGCAGCATGAGCTCGATGGAACGACAGAAAGCGGAAGCACGCGTAGAAGGATTGCACGGAGATCTCCAGAGGGTGAAAGATATTCGAAGATTGGACTTGTTGAGAATCACGTGAGTATTTTGAAAATGAAACTTGAGAATATCCGAATGGATGATATAAAAAAAAAAAAACATCAAGGAAAGAGAGAAAAATGAATTTCTCTCTTTTCGTGATATTTCGAGAATGTAAAATAATATAATTCTAATATATCAGAAATTAATATTTTAATATTTAGAAATATAATATTTGAAAATTAGAATATAAAATTTAAATGAGAACAAACGAGAGCTCCTATAATTTGTTATTAGTCATTTTATAACATTTTATACAATTTCCGTCAAATCGCGATGATGTAAACATATATTCAATCACGTACACACATTTCTTTATATTGTCTGGAAGAGAACAAGAATAGCCATGTTTACTATTATGAGTGCCGATTCCCTGACCTTCGCGGTTGTGTGCCGACTTACGGTTTGTAAATATGTAGTATTTTGGTGACGAACTATGCTTTACAGTGTAGTAAAGAACGCAATCATACGTGTTAGTCGTTTTGTAGCCGGCGTGACTATTGTATCTTGCCATTGAAGAAAATTGTAGATGCTCTCATCGTTGTTATCGTCACAATTCATAATTGCTGTCAATCCTCTTTATACATATATATACACACACATATATATATGTATGTATAATTATTATTATGTACGAATAATTTATATATTGTGTGTGTATATATATATATATATTTTTTTTTGTTTCTCTTATATTTACACTGCGTATCAAATTACTATTAAATCTTTTTAGAGATATAAAAATATCAAAAACTAGGAAAGAAAGAGAATTGACAGCAATTATGAATTATGACGATAACAATGATGAAAACATTTTAATGCACTCGTTATGTCTCATTAATTAATATTTAAAAAAATATATTTAAATTATATATATATACAGGGTGCCCCACCAAAAAGATAAAAGGAAGTGACCACTTTTGGTGGGAGAGGGAGATACTTTGTATATATATATAAATTATTCAAATCTGTTTTTTTGAATATTAGCTAATGACATAGTGAGTGCATTAAAATGTAAATATGCTCGTCGGAATAATAGCATCGTTAAAAAAAAAAAGTACATATAACAAACTGAAACCGGGGTCTCTGCACTCGCTTACGATTGAATGCACTTCACGTGACTGCTTTACAATTCACAGACGATGTGTGGATAGAATTTAGAAAGCAATCCTACGAACTCATATTTATGCGTGTATAATTCTATATCGCGAATTATAAAAAAAAAATTTTTAAACTGGGATTTTTTTAGAGAACGCGCAAAAAGACGCATTTATATTTTCCTTCTCTGTCAACTTTTGTATCGACTGGTACATTTTATCACAAGATTTTATAGAGGGAGGATAGATGATCAGTATTTAAAAAGACAAATATGTTTCATCGCATAAAGAAAGAAAGAGAGAGAGAGGAATATTTATTTCCATGCTTATGGTATACTTAGGTACTTTATATACATATGTCGATTGTTGCGTGCATCAATACGCACTAATGCACCCAAGCTACTCACCGTACATTGTGTCTCATGCGATGCATTTGCGATAGTTGCACGCGATTGCAGGTAGAACGCAACAGGTAGCAGCGCCTTCCGCGTCCTTTCGAATTTTCGTTGCCGATCTTCTAGGTAGATCGCAAGATGCATTTCCGCGCGGGAATCGAGAGGGGGAGAGAAATCGCAGAACCAGCTGCAATTCCCCGAGTATCCGCGATATCGAAACGAGAGGAATAAGAAGAAACCGAAAGTATATCGAACGACCGATGTACTATTACGTGTCTGTCAGATACAACGCGCGCAATAAATGTCTCGCGGACGTGAAAACGATTTTAAAAATAATTAAGATAAAAAGAGACAGTTGAACAACAGATGATAGTGATTAGAGAATTTCAAGAGAATTATTAGAACATAATTTATATCAGTTTCACTTCACCTTTCCCGCTGTGTATTTATCATATATTTAATTTGTCATTTATTGCGAAACAAGTCATGGAAAACAAATTATTTAGTGATATATTTTGCAACACCCTTTTTAATAAATGATCAGCAAATATATATATATATAT
>NW_021849113.1:279709-293607 GCF_003651465.1 Formica exsecta | reverse complement strand
TATTAATAAATAATATATTTTATAAATATTTATATTATATTATATTTTATGAATTTGTAACAAATAATGAATTTTTGACGATGTGGATTTAGTTCGATTCTCGACGTTGATGAAAAATGAACAATCACGTGAGATCCTAATAAATTTGCGGAAAGAATCTGTTAATGAGAAAATTTTCATAGCATTTTAGCTAACAAACGTCTTATCAGATCTAATTGATCGGAGATATGAGAGTTCACGAGATTTCTTTTTTTTTTTTTTTAATTAGAAATTCTTTATGTAATATTCAGATGCAGAGATGATATTAGAAAATCAAACTAGCAATGAAAACTGAAGAAATATATTTTTTATTTTACTTTAATATCGTCTTAGTTAAAATTCCTCGGATTTCTCGGGATGTCCAATTCCGTCATACATCACTGATCCCTCACATTACACGCTACACTCACACACACACACACACACACACACACACACACATATACGTGACCTCTCCTCGATACCTATGCACACCTATGGAACAGGTAAAACGACGCCACACAAATGCATACGCAACCAAGAATTCTGTATATGTTTGTCTGTGTACGTGTATATGTATTCAAACAGAGAAGGAAGAGAACATGGCGTACCAGTACGCACATAAACACACACGATCAAGTATCGCATTATCGTCTGCAAATAAAGGAAAAGAACACGTAGCAGTTACACGTATAAATATCGTATCACACGTTCCTGTTTTGCAAAGTGATGTATGACGAGATTGGACATCTCGAGATATCCGAGGGATTTTAAACGAAATAATATTAAATTAAAATAAAATAAAACACTCCTATCTTCATCTCTGATTCCATGTGTGTGTCTTATGAATATATAAAGAATTTTCGATTAAAAAAAAAATCTCCGGTAAATTGGGTGAAATCTGATAAGACGTTTATTAACCAAAATGTTAGAAAAATGTTGGATAGACAGATGGGGAGACAGAGACAGCGACAACGCGCACACAAAGGCTCCGAAACACGCTGCGCCAGTTCTACACGCGCGCGAGTCAAGAATCGAGCCTCGTGTATGTGTGCACGCAGGCAGGTAGTAGGAAAAGAATATGGCAAGCATTCACACTCACCCGCACAACACACCTTTCACATAAACGGGCAGGATGCAAAGAACACGCCGCACCAGTTTACACGTGACACGCACGCGCGCTCGCAAGTCAAGAATCGTGCGTCCGCGTGTGCAGGAATACACGCAGGCGTTCGCACACACACACATATATACAGGCAGCCCAGGCAGGTGAAAAAAGATATCTGTGCGTGCGTGCGCGTGCACAGGTAAGAGCGACGAGCAGTGCGGCGCGACACTCGTCCGGGGACCTCAGTCAGTGAGGTGGTGTTCACCGCCGTGTGTGGTGTCTCCTCGTGGTTTTCGCCTCCGCCTCTTCTTCCTTTCCCACCTCCTGCACCTGCCCCGTCGTCCTCAGGTAGCATCAGGTAGACGCGGATGTACTGTCCTTGCGGACGAGGACCTTAGGAATTGCTCTTTCGCTCGCTGCCTGTCTCTCTCTCTCTCTATCTCGGGTATCGGTGGTAGCCTTGACGGGCGCCAGCCAGACTGGACATCAGGCGCTTAAACCCGGCCTGGCGAATACACGTGCGTGGAGAGTCGAGTGAAAGAGATACTCCGGATTCTCGGGTTCGCGAATTCGTTCCCTGAGGAAAATTCGTTCGCCAATCGCTTTCCCTCGCGGTAAATTTGAGGAAAAGGACAATATGTGCGATCGGTGATCCTTGGTGTAACGTGGTGGCAACGCGAGTGCCGAGGATGTCGACGACGGACGTGGTCCGCATCGTGCAGCAGGGAGCCGCCGCTGACGAGGACCAGAGGTAATCTCTCTTTCTTTCTTTCTTTCTTCTCTTTCTCTTCCCTGAGATTTATTTCGGCAGGTACGTAAACTTTACGCGGTGAAGGGCCTTTCCCCGAGTCGGGAATCGGTGAAATATGATGCGCGTGTCAAGGGTAGTGATAAAGATTCTCGTTACAGTGAAGATTATATTTATCTTTCAGTCTCTAATACCTATATGTCGGTCTTTTGAGGTAGAAGAGAATTCGTGAGAAAAAATACAGTTAGATTAGCCCGTTGTTTATTGTATTATTGTCAATATTCTAAGGATCTGAAAAGAGAAAGCTGGAAGACATTTAAGGATTGCCAGAAAAATTAGATCCTCTAGATACATGTGCTGCAGTTTTAACTATCGTCTGGTTCACATAACAGGTTTGATATTTTTTTAAGGAAAATTACGATAAAACCATAAAGTTTCTCGTTCACTTTGCAATGAGATAAAAAAAAAATGGTAAACACTATGACGCTCTTGAAGGTGCTCGTTGCGAGTAACAGTCGTGTCAGATTTGGACATCTGATCGTGCGTTTCGTATTGCAGATGAATGGCAGGTAGTTAAGAGCGACGGGAATTTTTAACTTGTGAATAAGACGAGGAGAAAATGACGGAGCGAGGAAAAGTTTCATAACGGATAAACGGGAAGAAACCGAATAGATTTATTCCAATTATAATATTACAAATATTATGGTATTTGAGGATGAATTATTTAATTGATTGTTAAAAAGATTATTCTCTTTGTTTTATCTCCCTTCTTTTTCAAAAGAATGCAACATTGTTAAATGTAATATGCGTGGTATTTCAATTTATTATTTATGCCTCTTCTGTGATTTATCACTATTATTGCTTAATTATTTTTGCTATTTTTATTTATGTCATATTTTTTATATTTATTGTCGTATAGATAAAAATGAATAAACGGGAAGAAACCGAATTCCGAGATATTTATTAGCGCGATAGATTTATGTCAATTATGGTATTGCAAATATTATGGTATTTGAGAATGAATTATTTAATTGATTGTTAAAAAGATTATTCTCTTTGTTTTATCTCCCTTCTTTTTCAAAAGAATGCAACATTGTTAAATGTAATATGCGTGGTATTTCAATTTATTATTTATGCCTCTTCTGTGATTTATCACTATTATTGCTTAATTATTTTTGCTATTTTTATTTATGTCATATTTTCTATATTTATTGTTGTGTAGATAAATGTCGTATTAGTTGGGAATGTTTTCTTGCATGCTGATATTTTCTTAATTATATAGTCTGTTCTTTTGACATATATAAACGAAGCATTTCAACATTGCACTCGCACGAAAGATATTTTATTCGAAAACCGTCTGATCTATTAATTTAGCCATCACTAATTAGCATATATGAATCGTTTTGTACGCTATTGTTAGCGTTATTACCGGTGAATGCGTTATGCATATTTCTCGGGAATCACGTATGGTACACGCGATATGATATACATATGTATAGATGCTTGTTCTTCAGCATTTCGCTCCAATTCGCGAAAAAGAAAATGTTTCAAGCTTGAGAAAATTCACAATCTTACATCAATTATTGTTATAGAACTTTAATAAATTAATTTTCTTCTTTTTATAGATTTTTATAGAAAGTTTTATATATATAAATTCTATCTAATTCTTTCTTTTTCTTCGATAACAATTTTAAAGATATTAAAAAAAATTCCAAAACGTGTTTTATTTTTAAAAGATTTTATTTTCTGAAATCATCTCTTAGCTAAAAAAAATTATAATTGAAAAAAATTAAATACTGTAATTTTGTCAAAAAGAGTGACATAAAAATTTGCGACCCAATTTTCTTTTTTGAATTTGACTGAATCGATTATGAATTCGACTTTTATTTATTCATACATCTTGCAACATAAGCGCTTTATCAGCGTTATTTGCGTTACACTTTCTACTTGTTATCCGTGGCAGTAAAGTCTGATGAACAGGCAATCACTTGACAGCGACTGTCAAATACTGTCGTCAAATTATCATCGGGAATAAGACATTCTCGCGAAACCTGTTTCGACGTTATCCGGAATTGTGTCGTCTAGTAAGCAAAGTATCTCATTCGCTTTATTCTATTCGCCAAGCAGATTATGAATGTATTTATTCCTTTCCGTTACTTGCTTCGGTAAATACGAATCGTTATCTACCACCAAGTTACGATCTTAATTTCTCACGCTAAAAGTAGGACTAGTATGTGTAGTGTCAAAAGTAGCTTTAATAATGACAATGTTTATATTTAGAAAAATGCAAATTATTATTATTATTATTTTTTTTTTTTTCATACAGAATCAAACATTTTTTAATAAGATGTGCACAAAAAAATTTATTTTTATTTCTTTTGGAACAAATTAATTTCGAAACGGTTTGTTGATGTTTCTTGGATATTCAAAATTAAGTTGCAATTGTTTATAAATGTGATTTATATTCAGGTACTTGCTATCAGGAGGTGTGGAAAGATCGAATCCACATGTCGTGCACCTGTTGCACGAATGACTGTTCAAATCGAGATCGTTGCGTATTCGCGAAATCATCGAATCATTTACAAATAATCTTGAGAACGCGCGCGGATAGGAAATCTTTGAAAAGCATAATTGTTTGATCATTTAGAAGACAGAAATTATATTTCGAAGTTGTTGAAATTGTTGAAACTATTTATCGATGAAAACTTAATGATCTTTTCGATGACACAGATATCGAAGAATTGTCTATCAATATAAGATTATCGATAAATTATTATGTCAATAGATTATGAGATTAGAGAGGTGAACGTAAAAAAAGCTATGTATATATATATATATTTGCTCCCTCAAGCATTTCACGGAATTTCAACAGCGGATAATCTTCCGCTTAAACGTTTCTTCGTGGCGGAACGAGCGTGTAATTAGACACATTCTTGCATCTCTTCGTTTATAATGCCACTCCGACGTGTAATTTGCTAATATTGCAGCATAGGTTGCAATTTCAGCTGTTCGCTTACCACACATTTCGTGCTCTCTTATGGGCGTTTAATTGTTTAATATCGAAAATCGCTATTTCGCGCCTCCACTTAATGTACGAAAGCGATCCGAGGGTCGCAATCTTGACGATAAACTCTCTCATTTAAGCTACCCACGCTCGATCGTAGACCCGCGAATAAATAACGGCGAGAGAGAAAAACTAAAATTATATTTAAAATTGTTTCGCAACGTCATGATTGGCGTCGATCAATAAGCAGGCTTAACCGTCCTCTCTTCAATCATCCCGCATTAGATTTCTTGTACGGAGGATGGAAAAAAAGAGCCACGCGTTCGGAGAGGGAAATTTCTCAGAGGAAACTCTCTTGACTTGACATTAGCCGGTAGAATTAATTTCCCCTCGTGTATCTCTCCTCGTCTTTATGAGACGAGATGGGTAGCAGGGCTATTTACCTTCGCGACGACGAAGAAATTGAGAGAAGACGGCGTAGGTAAGGCGGCATATAAAGACACCGCGAAAGACACACAGATACACGCCATATTAGTCACGTTTCTTGATGGAAATACTGTCGTCCTTCTCTGTCTCTCTTTCTTTCCTTTCTCTCGTCCTCCTCGCTCTTCCACCAATGTCAATGACTGCTCCCTTGGGGCTAGCTATGACCCCCCGTGTGAACGAGTCTCGTCTTTCTGTGTCTCGCGGAGCCGGAATGGCGCTTTCACACGAAGGTGGAAAGAGCGAGCACAATGTGTGTATATATCCGACGCGTCGTTATATCACGCGAATAAACGTGAGTTATATTAGGCTGCGAATATCCTAGACTCTGCGAACACATCGCGTTAAGAGGCCCTCATTAGGGAATGAGCGCCTTTGAAGAACGTTTCTTCTCTAAACAATAGATTGCCTTTCATCTCAAATTCACCCATGAAACTTATCATATTAGTCGAATGATGTGTACGATACATAACAGTGGTTAAAGAAGAAATGAAAATGTCAAAGAATTAAGAAGTTTATCAGGAAAGAAATAAACGAAAAATAGAATAAAAAATGGATAATAATATCTGAAGTATATGAAGTGTAGAAATATATGAAGTATATAAGTTATGAAGTACATGAAGTAAATTTTGTATTTGTCTGTAATGAAGATACAACATGCACGTTTTGGATAATAAAAGATGCTTTTACCGCTTCATTCGAGATCAAAGGATGGAAAAATTGAGCGTAGGAACGCGGAAATCCGCGCGTGTCCGGTCCGAATAGGCTTGCGCGGATTACTTGGAGAACGGACCTTAAACCTTAAGGTTGAGTAACGGTTCTTCCGGCGCGCTCATGTACACACATACCTTACCTTACCTACCTACCTACCTACCTATCGTGGTGTCTCTCTACCAGGGAGAAGGGGGAATCGCGATTTCTGTGCTGAAGCGTCGCGAGCGATGCAACGAAAAGTCCTGGCAAACCTGTCCCTGGTCCCGCTTCTTCGCGCGTCGACCCAGGCAGGGTCGACGCACCGAACGTGACGATATTTTGACGTGCCTGAGGCGGACTTCGCTGTCGCGAGACTCGACCCGGCACGTGACTCGCGCTCGATTCGCAGTTGCGCAAGTTAAGCCGAGCCGCAAAGGTGTACAGTAAATGAAGTATAGGCAAGCTGAAGAAATACGTTGATCTGAACGGAGCGGGACAAGTATTGTCCAAAAAGTCAGAGCTTCTTTCGAAGATATTAAAGAAAAAAGAAAAAGTTTTTGTCGAAGAAATATTTAAAAGAGCCTGGCGCTGTGTGTGAAGTAGTACAGATACTACAGGGTGTTCGGTCCCCAAGAAACATATCGATTAGCAATTAGACGCACCGTTACGGTACAGCATCCGCAACGGGATTCCGGTGATCAATGAGACGACAGGAATCTGTCCTGTCTCGGTCAAACTTCCTTCGCGATTGCGAAGGCATGCAAATCACCTTCATTCATCTAGGACGCTTCTTCAGATAATTATTTATCTTTCCTATAATTCTGATCCGTCGTCAAAATGTGATGTCGAGAAAATTCGAAGTGACGACAGGAATCTGTCCTGTCTCGGTCAAACTTCCTTCGCGATTGCAAATCACCTTCATTCATCTATGACGCTTCTTCAGATAATTATTTATCTTTCCTATAATTTTGATCCGTCGTCAAAATGTGATGTCGAGAAAATTCGAAGCGAACCGATCGCGATGGGGATCGAGCGGGAAGGCCATATTAGGCGTCCAACATGGTTAAACGTCGTTCAGCACGAGGCATTATTGTCGTCTAATGTACGTCCAGTCACGCCCCCGCTAGTTGGGGCCCGGCAAGCGAGCGAGTCGTGGCGAAGCGAGGCGAAGCGTGCCGAGGGGCCCCATCGTCGGCGGCGGGGGCCCGTCGTCGATCGGCGAGATCGCGACGAGCCGAGCTCTCGCGAGGTGTTCTCGGCTGGACCACTCGCGTTTCCTCTCGCCGAATAATCCATCGATTACACGGGAGATTATGCGATTCGAGCGCGTGTTCGCTACCCGGATTCCTGAATCGATGACAAGACCCAGCGATCGGTCCCTTTCGCGACTGTCCCGGAACTGGTGCCCCGAAATAGCCTAGGTATGTCTGTGAATCCGGCTGTCATCGGTGGTTTCTAGGTTGAGTGTATTGAGTGCAGTGTAGTTGCAATTGTGGATACGTTAAGTGAATGTCTAGCTTTAGCAGGAATCCGGATGATCCAAAATGTAGTAAGCGATATAATCAGGAAAACTTTGTGGAAATAATACATTTTTTCATAAAAGTGTTACGGAAACAAAACCGTAACACTTTTATCATCTTTCAAACCTTTGCTTTTACTGCTTATATTGTATAGAAAAACATTGTTAAGCGTAGCATCTCTTTATGACTACCAGTTTTATTTATCAGATTATTAGTTTGTCTTTCATTTTTTATTTTTTTGTTACTTATATTTAATATCATAAATAAATACGCCGTAATAATATTATATATCAAAATGTTAAGAGATTTCCTTTTGATTCACATTTTATATCTATTTGAAATATTGCGATAAAAATTATTCATATCTTTGATGCAAAAAAATGAGAAATATAAATTTCAAACTCGTTTATTATCATGATGAGAGAGAATTAATTATGGATTGAACATATTTGAAAAATTTATCCAGAAATATATATGAAAATAAAATTCCACATAATTCCCATCTTCAGTTCTCAAGTGAAGAAATCAATTGATCCGCTGTTCTCAGATGCGATGATTGTTTTTTCTCTTTATATATATATTAGGCAAAAAACCGAGAAAAACGTTTTATCAGGATGCGAAAACATTAAATAGATTGGCGCCAGCATGATCGCTTTCAACCGGTACAGTTCGTCTTTAATATCGTATCTCGTTCTTCAGAAATGGCAGTGTACGAGCAAACCGGATGTGCACGCCTATTCGCGTTTAAATTCCGCATTAATGCGGAGCGCTCATATTTTACGCAATCGAACAAGTCTACCTCTTTTAGCGAGGTTCAAGTATGGACGGAAAACAAGTGCGTTATTATTCAGTCTACTTAGCTTCCTCATACCTAATTCATTTCTTCATTTACGTCCGTGATAAAACATGTTTATTACATGTCTAGAGTACCTTGCTTTTAATTATATCCTTTATTAACAAAATTTGATAATTTTAATTCAATTGATATCGTTCTTTTAAATAAAAAAAGCTTTAAATAAAAAAGCTTTCTTTTTTTTTACTTATCTTTTTTTTTACATTAGCGTAAATAAAATTGTATCTTGAAAATGGTAAAGAAAAGTATACTGTTGGAAAATTTAACTTAAATTTTACATATAGCGCATGTCCCAAACGGTCCTAATTTTTCTATTAATTTGATATAATATGGATATGTTAAAAATGGTGATACTAATACTACGTTAATATTTTACAAAATGAATGCAAACTTTATAGTAATTTGAAATAAATTTTGTGTAAAATCAACATATTTTAATGATGAAATTAACTTGGAAAAATGTTATTGACGGTTTGTAGTCACTCTCACTCCTATTGTAGAATAAAATCAACATTTTTTCTGTAAATTTTAACAGATAAATCCTATTACTAATAATACGGAATATATATCTATTGTATAAAATTAAAAAGTATATGCACATTGTGTTATTTTTACACTTTTTTCAATTGTTTTAATAATTTAACATTTGAATTCAATTAACACAACAGCAGTTAAATTAACACATGAATGTGTTAATTTAACATATAAATAACATATAAATAATTAACACAAAAATTTTAACCGGCGTATTTTTTAACAAAAAAAAAACACAAATTTTCCAACAATGTACAAAATTATATAACGGATAATTTTCTCGATCGCGGGATCACCGATCCTGTTCGAGACGCTGTCGTTACATCGCCGGATGTGAGCGCAATGACTGTTTGCAATGAATTTTCTCGACTGTCAAAGACGGAAGTGAACGAACGGCCGGGTGCGTAGCTGCATGTATGTACATTCACGCGATCGGCATAGCAAATCTTCCGTCTTGCACGTCGTCTCAATTCATATATTCTATCATACATACATACATATATACATATACACATCTCTTTTTTAACGAAGCGGGCAGGTTCGATCGGGCATCCTTTGTCGTCAAATTGAATTTCTCAGCGCATTGACGCAAGTTGTCGGCTAAGTTTGCCGTAACATTATTCATGGAAACTCGCGTATCTTTCTCTTCCGCGGCAAAATAGTTAACTCGTATCGCCGGGTATGGAAATTTTCTTCCTGGACCGGACGACGGGCAACGCTTATTGGTATTCTACTCGTTTGCCAGTCTATTGCTATTCCCTCGCACGATTCATTGTTCGTACCTGATAAGAGTACGACTCGAAGAGAAAAAGAGAGAGAGAGAGAGTAGGCAAAGTAGGAGAGTAGACTGCATTTCATTATCCTAACACGCGAAACCGCAGAATCCGTTTTATGAATAGATTTTTTTTTTCTATGAATAAGAAATAAATTTATATATATACATGAAAAATAAGCATCGTAATGTATTCCACAAGAAGAGAATCGATAAAAATAAATTCTTATAGATAGAAGAGAAATGAAAAATTAAGAAATGACGAGGGGCGAAAAGACATGTGTCAAGATATTTTATATCTCGAACAGGGGACGCATTTAACAAAATTAAACATCGCGCTTTCTCATTTATAGCCGTGTAACTTGCCGGTTGAAATTACGTTAACGTAATTTTTCTCGTAAGCTCGACGAACGGGAACCGGGCATGTACACCTGGTGAAACACCCACGGGACACACGGCTATGCGACGTTGTTGGCAGTCGAGCTACGAGGTGTAGCAATCTTTCACGCGTGGTACGTCGAATCTTTTTATAACAAAAGGAACCTAGATACGACTGTCCGTGAGTCATCGTGACAGCAATCAGTCGTGTTTCGTCGTTTCGGAAAGTCTTCTCTCTTTTTATTTGTAAATCCCACGGTAAATTATTACCCAGTCAATTAAATACTCGTTGAAAACTTATTTCGAGTCAGAGAAAAAAGGGATTGTCCCTTGTCACGATTTAAAGTGATTACCCGGTGTGTAATAAATATTTTAATAAAAAAATATGGGCATTGTCAGAGTGATATCAGTGTTGGATTATCGTTAAAAGATCTCAACGTTATTTCTCTACGTTTATACTTATCCTTTATTTATTTATGAGATCTTATAATGTGAAAAACTATTAGAAATATTCGAAAATATATTCGCCGAGGTTGAATAAAGTTAGCGATTAATTGCATAATTGCCCTTGTCAGTTGCGTGACGCTTCGAGGAAATATATATCTCTCTAGGAGAGAGAAAGAGAGATTATATAATCTAATAAATATAAACTTTAAACCTATACATGTAAGAGACAATATTTTCGAGTTTATTTAATATATTTTCTATTTTACTTTTTTTCTCTTCTATTCTTTTCTCTCTTCTCAACTTCTGTCCAAATCTTAATTTGTACGCGAATACAAATTTAAGAAACTGGAATAAGAGCTCATGAAAATTGATTCTAATTGTTCTACCGGATCGATCACACAATCGCGCGAATCAAACACGTCCATTATCTTACTATTGCGAGAGCAAAAAAAAAATGCGCTAATACTATAGTTAACAGCGTGTTTCTTCGCGCTCAACGAGGAAGAAAATGTGGCGGCGTGAAATTTTTGCGACCGCACTCGAGTGTGATGAAACGGTTGTTGATGATTATAATGGAGAACGCGACACGTCACGTGCGTCAGTTGCGTGAATAAGTCGTGTTGCCATTAAGTCGAGCGCCACGATGACGACGACGACGATGAGAAACGCCGGTGATCGAGATATATCTTGATCTCGCGGCTCGCAAACTCGTTCGTTTTCGCCGTTCGATGAATAATCGCGCTCGGATATACATATATGTATATATGCAATGAACGACGCAGCCGATCGTTAATTACCCGCGCTCTTGGCTGGAAGCAAACAATCATTAAACGTAACTACGTGTATGGGCGATAAAATCGCGCGCCGCACTTGGTCGCGTAAAATCCGACGCCCGAGAAAATTGTTAACGCTTGAATAACGTTTCGCTATGTCCAATTCATCCGCTTCTATTCAGCAACCGAGAAGGCTTTACTAAAGAATTAGTCGGTATCGGGAGAAAGATTACGATCACGATGAAGCGGATAAAAATAAGATCCAGCATTAAGGCCCCAGTCTATACTCTAACAGTATGAAAAATTTTTTTTTTTGAGGATATTAGAACTTGATCTTTTTGGCGTTTTACACATATTTTGATTGATGCTTAGACAGTATTTTTTAATTATGGATATTTTGCTTTTTTTTTTTTGTTTAATACGAGCGTAGCGTGTTCAAAAATGACGCTGCTTTGCCTGTAATTGTCTGAAATGAAAAAACTTTGTCTAGTTTTATTCCTTAGGATTTTTGGATGATATTGAAGCTAATTAGAATTTAAAAAATTAATATTTAATATTTTTCTAATTTTTTCAAGAAATGAAAAAATTTCAGCAAAATTGAAATATCTAAATTTTAAAATGACATTACTTTGTTATTTTCTAATTTTTTTTTTCTGGTAAAATCAGGTTCTGTACCCTAAAAATATCCGATTAAATAAAAATAGACTAATTTTTTTTATTTCAGATAATTACACAAAGAGCGGCATGTTACATCATCGAACCATGCATTTTTATTGAATAAAAAAAATGTTAATCCAAGATTTAAAAATATTGTTTAAACATTAATAAAAACATATGCAAAATGTCAAAAACATCAATTTCTAATATTCTTCAAAAAAAAATTCTCAAAAGTCATCAATTTTTCATACTGCTAGACTGCTAGATTGCTAAACTGGACCCTTAAACTTGTAAAAGTGCATTTATTTAATAATTGCAATTGCAATTATTAAATTGCAATTGCAATAGCCGCGCCATGGCCTTTATTTGCCGGTCTCTCCACTTAATATTTAATAATACTTTGGAACTGCGAGAACGAAGTTCGACGCGATGGGTCGACTTCGAAGGTACTTGGGGATCTCCTGCATATCCGGCTTTGTGTTCGCAGGAGGCTGAAGGCTGATCTACAGTACCTGAGAAGAAGGGGGCTGCTCAAGGCGTCCGGCGGCGAACTATCCCATCAAGGACGCAAATGCGCGCGATGCGGCGCGCCGTTCGGTAGATTTTACAACACCGGCGCGAGGTGCACGCGTTGCAGACACCGTGTGTGCCGGCAGTGTCGCATCGAGATCGGAAACCACGCAGCGGGCGACAAAGAAGCCGAGTGGATCTGCAACATTTGCTATAAAATTGCGTAAGGATCTTCTCGAGGCAATCCCACACGCGCATTTTTCTATCTTTCTATGAAAAATTCGGAACGTCAAATTAATTTTCTTTATTTTATTGAATGACAATTGAAATTAAATAAGCTGTATTTTCAAGACACTCGTTATTATTGCATGGAGAGAATATAATTTGTATTCTGATGGAAACGTGATATTTAAATATAATGTATTATATATCGGATGAATCCGAGAAATGGTGTGTCTCATTAATTCTTATTTTATAACATTTTTTTGTGGACGATAAAATTTTATACAGACTTTTGCTGATTAATATAAACAAATGTAAGATAAAAATGTAAGATAAAATTCCGAAAGGAAGATAGTAAGTGAATAAAAGTGTAGTGAAACTTCGATGATTTCGAATTTAGATAAAAAATGAAGGATATATTATATAACACGCCTTTCGCGATGCATCCTTTGTTTCTCGTTGTTGACCTAATTTCGAACCTGTTCAATTTTCAGAGAATTACACTTGGTTACCGGCAAGTGGATGTACGAAAGTCCAGTTTCCAGTGGATCCGTGAACGAGAAAACATCGCCATTTCCAGTAGATATACTGAGTCGCAGCATCCGACGAGCTTGGACGATTAATGGTGCGTTCCGATAATTAATTTTTTATGAATAGCGTGGCAAAAAGTTCGAAAAAAAAGAAAAATTTGTCTTTGACAAACGCTAAACCTAAATATTGATATTAATCAAAATATCAATATATCATGCGATTTATATTAATTTACTACATACATTTCTTCATTGAAACTTAATCACGACTGCTCCGCGTTCATATCGTATGACTGCGAATTTTTAACATAAATTATTCTCTCAAAAGGTCCTCCGACACGTTGGTCAGCTGCGAGAAAGTCCCCGGAACTACGCCTATATCGTAGTCTGCCATCCCGCCATCAAGACTATCGAGAGCCGTTGGATGACTCGGGCTTCGACGATAGAACATTGTCGAAACTCGAGGATTCGCGAGAGGAAAGTTTGAACGCGAGGGATTGCAAGGACGTCGAGGACACAGAAGACTGCGCGAATGTAGACGAAACGATCGAGAGGAGCACAGCGATCAATGAACGAACGAAACGAGAGAAATCGATCGGTAAATCAGAAGAGGAAGTGTCATCACCGGACACGGGAAAATTCAGCAGG
>NW_021849113.1:217371-278536 GCF_003651465.1 Formica exsecta | reverse complement strand
GCAGGAAGGGAGAGCGATCGGGCAAGGAACAAGAGGATTCTGGACAGGAGCACAGCACACCGAGGATCTCCCTGATAAAACCGCCAAGGATACTCGCGAAGTTTATATCGCCCGAGACGAGACCGAGCCCGACCAAGCATGGCGAGAGGAAGTCGAATATTCCTATTTTCAAAAGGAGCTCCAAGGAATTCGAGGACATCCGAAGTCCGCAGGAGTCGCCTAAGCGATCGCTCATTCCTCAGAGGTACGTAATTCCTTCCTTTCCTTTACGGATAATGAATTTGACAAAAGAATCTATCCATAAATGTAAATCCCATATATTACAATTTATTCTATACAATGTTATCTTTGAAAGCCATTTCTTTACTGAATCGTTTTACGATAGGAATAGAGACTCATTAATAAAAAATAAATGGAATATTTTTGAATAATGCACATATAATTAATTATTATTTGCTACTAAGTTTGATAATAATTTGCTATTAATTTTTATCATTATTTTGCAGATATAGAGGAAGCACTGATGATCTGCGTCGTAGTCGCGAGGACATAAGCGTACCGAGTTTGATCCCGAAATTACTACCTTCTCGTAACAAAGAAGAACGATTGAAGCGGCAAGACAGCAAGGACGATATCCGTCATTCATCGAAATCCGGGCGAAAGGAGGAGACTAAGTTCTCGTCGCTCATCGTCTCCCCAGTGTTTGGTGGCAAGGACGAAGCCGGCAAATCGGGCATAAGGATCTCTCGCCGCGACAATAGTCGCGAGGACGTGGGCAGAGACAGCACGAATCCGATCAAGGAATCCGCGAAAGGTAAACAGCAGGACAGGCAAGAAAGAACGGAGAGCGTGGGCGACGCAACGAAATCGAAAGTCGCTGAAATCGGACAGAACAGAACGAGATGCGAGGACGGCAAGAACGACCCTAACGACATCGAGGAATTGTCGTCGAGGAACGAGGTGACAGTCGAAGTCGCGATCGAACAGCACGAAGTAATACTAGACTCGCGAGCTGATGCGGAGAACCGGGACGCGAGAATGCTCGACGTGATCGTCGCGGAGGACAGCGTGCAGGACGAGCAGGAGCGGGATACGATAGGCGAGGAAGTCGTAAACGAGAAGCGTTTGCTAGCAACTCCAGAATCAGCCGAGTCCGTCGCGGAGAATGACAAGGAGCGGAATAACAATGACGAGGAGATGAGAGACACCGCCGATCGATTGTTAGACGTCGGCAGCGACGGTGACGTCATTGGTGAAAGAAAGGGCCCGCTGGAGATCGGCTATGGAAAGAGGCCGGACGAGTTCCAAGTGGTCAGTGAATATGCTTGTGTGAACTGTTTATCGTATGCGTGGGCGTATGTATGTGTGTATGTATGTGTATATGGAGGTGTTACCGGCATCCTTTGCGAAACGTGAGAGCCTTTTCTCTTAAGCATATATTATGATACCCTTCGTTTACTAACAATAATTTAACCGAGATAAGAAATGATAATTAAATAAAAATACAAATTTGATATCTTTCGTAAGATAAAAAATAGAATCAAGATTATTTAAACTTTGAACATTTCAATATTATGTTACAAAAATTCAATTCTTATGAATATATTTATTTTATCAAGATATATTGAAGATTTCGTTTTACTACACGATTTTTTATTTTTATTGAAAATTTCTTTCTGGTTAAATTTTTCGAAATCTTTACATACATATCAGCTTTTCTATTTAATGTTATCTTTTTAAGTAAGACAAGAGATGATTTTAGACACATAAAAGAAAAAAAGAAAACATTGAAATTATTATTATTACCTTATACCTATTCAAGAAATGACGAAATAACAGCAAATAATAATTTCATAGAGAATGGCAATCTTATTTGCCTACAAATATCAATTATATATTTATAAATTATCATATGCCAAAAGAAAGAAGGCTCTGTCACGCTTTGCTCTTTATTTATAATTCATGATTATATCGCGTTGCCTAATATCTTGAGTCTAAGCATGATATTGTCACGCGCATATTGTTTACTAAACAGGTGCGGCGAAAATTTTCCAAGGAAGAATTCTCGAATCCAGACGACACCGACGACACCCCGAATAAGCGTTGTTCAAGCGTAAGTTTTTATTAAATTGCAAATTTGATACGCTCTTTTAAAAATATACAGATTAAATTAATATTAAAAATTGCAAAGTATTATTTATATATTTCCTCTATATATATTATATTATTATATTTAGAAGAATTCTCGAATCCAGACGACACCGACGACACCCCGAATAAGCGTTGTTCAAGCGTAAGTTTTTATTAAATTGCAAATTTGATACGCTCTTTTAAAAATATACAGATTAAATTAATATTAAAAATTGCAAAGTATTATTTATATATCTCCTCTATATATACTATATTATTATATTTATTTTATATATTTGTAAAGAATAGTTTCTGTGGTTAAATTTTCAATTCGTTTTTATTGACAGCATTTGTCGCCGGAAGCCAGTCCATTGAGCACGAGGTCATCGAGGTACAGTCCTCGGGAGAGCGAGAGCGAGCCCACTCCTGCATTGCCACGTAAAACTGGAGGAGACTCCTGTTCCGCCTCCCAGAGGATACGTGACACGATTACGAGAACCAGAAGAGAATCCAACAGTAGCACCAGATACGAGAGCAGCGGTAGCGAGAGTGTCAGGTGAGTCGGTCTCAAGAAAATTCGGTAAAATTAAATGCCTTCCAACATTACAAGAAAGCGCACTCGCCTGTTTTTTTTAATTTGTTTTAAAAAAACAGACAACTTTTTAACTTTTAATGGCTTTTTAACTTTTTAAGGATTTTTTTTAAACATAAAAAATTATATTAAATTATTCAAACAAAAAATTACATTTTTAAGATACAAAAATCTCTAAGAAATTAGATATTATAGTTCGTTTTCTGTTCCCTCTAGATTAAGCGAGACCGGCTTGCACGGTTACGTGGAGCTGGCCAGGAAGGTGAAATTTTTTGGGGGTAACGGCAGCGGCGCGGTTTCGTCGACGATCGGCGGTGACGAGATGATGCAACGCGACAGTGCGACGAGTGCGGGCGAGGATGAGACCAACGAGGATGGCCACGATAGGACAGGTCCGCTCCCTTCCCAGGGAAGAACAATGCTGCGACGAAGAAGGCAGTTTGATGCTCAAGGTAAGATATTTATGATAATGAATGAAAAAAAGTTAGTGACGAAAGAGGAGTAATTAATAGAATATCGATGAAACGCATTTAAATTGATTTTTATTGTTTATATTAAAAAAGTTTTGCTGGAAGATGTTATAAAATAATGTTTCGAGAATAATCGATCGACATTTTAATTCGATAAAAATTCTTCGCGCATTCTGAAGTCTGCGATCACGTTTCAGCGGAGCAGAAACATTGAAAAAAAATAAGCAATTATGAATTGCGGTGGAATGTGAAAGGAATGCATTTCGACGTTTAACAAGAGTGCATAAAATAGTGCATACTCCGAATTATTGTTTCGTGATTTAAAGACGTTAATTTCGTGATACCGAGAAACGATCGTAATTCGAGTCGAGTATCGAACTCGGCGTAAATCGAACATCTCGCTGATCGATTATTTTATTTTGCAATTCTTTCTCTTTGTTAATTCGCACAGAGAAAGAGAGCGAGAGGGAGAGAGAAAGAAGTGTGTGTTCACAAACATGGAGCTGCAAAGAGTAGTCCAACTGTCAATCACGTTTCTGTTATCAATGTACTTTCTCATTTTCTACACCGGGATTGCCGTAATATTGTACTTGCTATGGAGTAAAAGCGATTAACAAACCAATATGAAAAGGAGATATTTTTCTAAATTTTTATTACAAAAAAATTCTTATTATAAAAAATATTTTTCCAGAATAAAGGAAAAAATGAGTTTTCAAAAAATTTTATATCACAAGAAAAAAAAAAAAAAAAAAAAAAAAAATTGTAGGAAAAAAGCACACACTGTAGTAAATTAGTACCTTAAGTTTTCTATCCTGTACTTCAAATAGGCTCACTTTATAGCCATATTCCTCCGCGTCGTTGCATTTGAGATTTACGACAGCCTGTTACCGCCGTTTATTTCCAGCAATAATTCACTCCCGGTCGAATCTCAAAGATTTCGAATGAAAGTCTTATCCGTTCCGTCTTATCTCTATTGTCCATTCTCACCCGAGTACAAGCCTTTTGGCACGGAATCATCTGTACGGCGGATAGGCAGCAGGTGAGGCGAAGCGAAGCCGGGCCCAGGGGAACAGCATAGGAATAATAGGGTAACCAGCGTTCCCCCTGCTGACGCTCTATAGTCCACTCACCTGCGCCGCGAGTATACGGGGTGACGCAGGAATAATAACACAGAAATGTCAGTGACTCCGAAACATCTTAATCGCCCGATTACGTGCCAAATTGTAAAAAAGATCCCGACTTATACGATCTGACGCGAGTCCTATCTCAAGAATCTTTTTTTAAGGACACGATTGCATGTAATTTTGATTAAAGTGTTAAAGAGAAGAGAAAATATGATGAGTTTAAGTTTGAATATAGACACTACAAGACACACTAACACAAAAATAAATTACAAACGTACGGCATGGATTAAGAATAAATAAATAAATAATAAAATAATAATGAATTTAAGATTGATTCACGTTATATATATATGTCTGATTTATGATAAAATATAAATAAAATAAATTCTTTTTTAATATGTAAACGTATCTATATTTACATATTAAATCTGAAATGTACGTAAAAAAGAGAAAGAGATGGAGACACGATATTTCGGATTAATCATAATGAATATTTTGTTGATGATAATAAATTGTTAGAACAGTTGGCATTCTAAAATATATTTATAAAATTTCTTTTTATCTTGTGTTTTCTGATATAATGTTGCGAGAAAAAAACCTCTTTTTCAGTTTGTCTTTAACATCTGATGGACCCAAAATAGACGTCATTTTGATCTTGTTTTTTTTTCATTTAATAATAAAACAATACATGCCAAATTTTACAATAAAAATTAATTTGTGAATATTTCGTTTATTTGTTGACGTTAAAAAATTTTCGAAATTAATATTGTTATGTCATATGATGTAAATCAATCTTTATGAACTGCTTGACGAAATTACAGCGTGTATTTATCCTAGGATTGCCGTGTTCCCATTCACGGACTTTTCAAACGTGTGTGTCTTGGAGAAATTCTCGTTCTTTCAGTCAAGCGTTAAATCTATCGGAATTTTTTTAGCGAAAATATTGAAATAGGGTTAAAAGAACGACGGAAAAGGGCATGTTAAAGAGGCAGATCACCCAGTATAACACAGGCGCGATGCACTATAGCGCCAAGGTATACTATAGGCACCGTAGTAAGGTAGTGACCGACGCCGCGCGCGGGGGGACTCAGGTGTGTGCCCCCTCGGTGTAGACGCTCTCAGTTTAGCGGCGGTAGCCCACGCGAATCGCTCACTTCGTCTTCTTCGCCTTGGCGTGGCGACCGAAGCCGTCTTTATTTCGCGAACGGGAAACTCAAGTCGAGGAAAATATCAATCCCGTCGCGTTTTCTCAATTTTTCGACGTCCCAAAGTGACAGCCGAGCGCGTTTCGAACCATCTCCGTCCACTGTTTTTTATGAGAAAATTTTTCGATAATTACGGCAAAATTATTTAGCTTGATATAAAAAATTAAGGAGGTATATATACGCCTTTATTAACGTGTGTGAGTGAATTTCCTTCTGGATATATTAGAGAAAATTAGTTTAAAAAAAGGAGTGAAGGTTTTCTCATAAAGTGTATAAAATAAGGACACCGCCAAAAAGCTTCTTGTGTGATTTGCACCTCAATCTCTTCGGAATTAATATCTTTGAAGAAATCAGGTGTGTTAAAAGACATAAGAATTTTTTTGTTTGAAAATTTCTCTTTTTCTTATGTCGACCTTTTTCAGTTCTTTTACGAAAAATATTTGAGAAATTTCTGAAAAATTTCTGAAAAATACGAAATGCGTGATCGTGTGTGTGTACGTGGTTATTTACGAATCTATTGTATGTATATTTGCACGTGCGATAACAATCGAGCCATCGTCACGTCAAGGACGATGAAAAAGCTAAAGTTGATGAAAATCCGAGGTAAAACCTACAATAATGCTTGGTATCATTGTTTGCTCAAGTATCGTTTCGGCGTCGTTATTTCGGAACGTTGGCAGAAAACGTGAAATAATATCAGAAACCAACAGACACACATGACATTTTGCGAAGTTCTCGCGAGAATGCAAGAGCATTTTCTGTGATGAGTTTGACGCCGAACTGTCTGTTGCTAAAAGCATTATCACGTTTCGTTTCGAATTTTTGCGAGAGATTTTTCTTTCTGTGCACAGAGACTTAAATCTGACGCTCTGAAAAATTATCTTTATTCCTGATTTCTTTTTATTTGAATTTCCTTAATTATTGAGATATTAAATATTAAAAAGAGACATGCTCCAAATAATTTATATGTCTCTCTATTCCTATATATATTTTAAAAAATTTTACTCTTTGAAATCTCAAGTATTTTAAGCAATGATTTGAATTAATGGCTAAACATATTTTCTATCGCGACGTCTATGAATGAAATGAGATTAAAGTTGAAGTGATAATTCGGAATTTTCATGACTAAAATATAAATTTTGAAACAGTTTTGACATTCAAGTATGAGGAAAAATCGAACAGATTATAAATTAATGTATTTTATACAAAAGTAAGCTTGTACAATCCTTTACATATTCGCAATATTAAATTTAAAAATACATAAGACATTAATTATTTGACACCTTCTTCATAAGGTCGCGTGCTGTTCGCAAAAATATCTATAATTAATAAAGCATAGATCGCGACAAATATAATCGCTACATATGTAAAATAATTAATTAGTACGAAACGTTAGATTGAAAGTATTAATTCTTAAAAATTATGAACTTACCTCATTCTTTGAAATCTTTCGATTCTTATCATCGCCGAAGACCCAGATCCGTGGTTTCCGCTATTCTCATTTCAAACGCGTTCTATTGAGATTTGGCGATCTCTCTTTAATCCCCGGGGGGTCCACCTCTCCTTTCCTTTTCTTCTCTCTCTCTCTCTCTCTTTCTCTCTCTCTCTCTCTCTCTCTCTCTCTCTCTCTTTTGAGCGACGTCATTCACGAGAATAGTCAAGAAGGCTCGGTTAGTGATAACGGCGCGCACGGGTGGGGGGGAAGGGGGAGAAGGAAACATACGCGAACGGAGAGACGACGAGCCGCCCTCGTGCCATTGACCAGGTAATTCAGCGGCGCGTAAAAAGCGGGCATAAAGCGCGCCAACAGAGCGGGCCCCCGATTCTGCCCTCTCCCGTGCCCCTTTTACATGTGCCATTCACGACGAGCCGCCACCTGACGACCACCTGACCCGCGTCCCGTTTCTTCTTATCGCCTTATCAGCGCAAGAATAAAGTACCTCGGCGCAATGAACGAGCAATGGAACGAGAATTTTAACAGCGAGATCTCGCGAGATAAAAATAAGTTGAAGAGATTATAGTTTCTCTCTTTTATTAATTAATAAAAATTAATGAATATAGTTTTACCCGATGTCAGCGTAAAATCCTTCGACGGGACGTAGCGAAAAAACGATTCATCTCTTTCCTTTCCCGAAAATCGAAAAAAAAAAGTATTTAAAGAGAACAAGAGAGAGGTTCTTTTAGAGAGATGTTTTGTAGAAAAGAACCGAGGTGAGGCAGACGCAGAATCAAGGCGGTGTAACATGACCAAGCAAAGATTTAGACGCCGCCGTTCCGCCGCCGCAATAAAAAGTGCATTGTTTCGGGGCGCACAATAGATATAAATTCAATCCTCCTACGTGTACCTCTGACGCATGTGTGTGTGCGTGAGCGATGTAACAGTCAATATCAAAGAGTCCTCGCGCGCGCGCGCGCGATGCATTACGTCGTTCATTATCATATACCACTTTCATATCGTCATTACTATTAGTATACCATTTATAGTTGAGTATGATTTTCTTTTTTTATGCTGCGAAAAACGCATTGCGTCCCTATTTTTAATTAAAACAAACGAAGAATTGCGGAAAAAGGACATTTCTCTGAGCTTTAGGCAAATTAAATTGTCGATATTTTGTATTTAAATTTAAATAACATCATAATTTAATAAAAATAAAACTAAATAGAATTTTAATGTAATATAAACTTATAAAAATCGATATATATATATATATTGGATGATTGCATAAGTTCGTGCCCGATTTTCATAGATGGCATTAAGTTACTGCATGGCGGAGTTCTATTGTTTTCGTGTGGTAATTGTTGCTTACACCGAATAGATGACGTTGTCTTATGTCAATTTAGCGTCAGACATTGTTCAGATAAGTCCATTTGTGCATAAGAAAAATCATTAAAAATGGAGAACGAAAAGGTGCATTTGCAGCATGTAATGTTATATGAATTTCGGAAAGGCATGAGTGTTGGGATTGCACAAAAAAAATATTCAAACCGTTTATTTGGACCGCGCTCCTGCTCTCCGAACAGTCAAAAAGTGGTTTGGCAGATTTCGAAATGGTAATTTCAACATGGAGGATCAACCCCGCTCTGGACGGCCTTCTGGCATTGATAATGACATTGTGCATGCCTTAGTGGAAAGAAACCCAAGGATTACAACTGAGGATATTGCTAAGAGGCTGAACATCGATAATTAAACCGCTTTTCGTCATTTAAAAAAAGCTTGGATACGTTTCCAAGCTTGATACATGGGTGCCGCATCTCCTGACTGAAAGGAATAAGCTAAACCGTATGACTGTGGCTCTTTCTCTTCTCGAGCGTAACAAAAAAGAGCCTTTTTTAGATCGAATGGTAACAGGCGATGAAAAGTGGATTCTCTACAAAAACGTACAGCGAAAGAGGACATGGAAAACAGCAGCTGAAGGAGCAGAACCCGTAGCAAAGGCTGGCTTGCATCCGATGAAGGTGTTGCTGTGTGTTTGGTGGGATCGCAAGGGAATTATTTACTTTGAGCTGCTCCGACGCGGCGAAACAATCACGGCGGACAAGTACTGTGAGCAACTAACTAGACTCGCTGCAGCTATTCGAGAAAAACGTCCGATTTTGGCCAATCGAAAAGGCGTCATCTTCCACCACGACAATGCTAGGCCACACGTCGCTCAACAGACGCTGCGAAAACTGCAGGAGTTGCAAGGGGAAATTCTGCAGCACCCGCAGCAACCGATATTCTCCAGATATTGCGCCTTCAGATTTTTATCTGTTCCGGTCTTTGCAGAATAGTTTAAATGGCAAGAATCTCAATTCCGAGGAAGCTGTCGAAAACCACCTTACAAACTTTTTTCAAGAAAAAACAAGTTCTTTCTTCAAAAATGGAATCGACAAGCTTATAGATCGTTGGAAAACCATTGTAGAAAAGAATGGAGACTATATAATTGATTAATAAAAGTGTTATCTCTAAAATATAATCTATTGAAGTTTATATTTAAATCGGGCACGAACTTATGCAATCATCCAATAGAATCGTTCTCGAGTATTCTGCGGTAGATCGATCCGCTGCTTGGGTAACCCCTTTTCTAGAAGTCGCTCACACTAACTTTATCGCGTGGCTAAGATCGCTCACTGTTCTTCTCGTTGCATTTTTTTTTCTCGTGCTCCCTGCTTTAAAGTACGCTCACACGCGCGGAACTCTCGATAAACCACTCCGTTACACAACCCCAACACAGCCTGTAGTTCGGCCATAGCGAATTTTCTGCCTGCTATTTTCTAGCTTATCATGGCGGTCAACTTCATTTATTAAACGGATCGGCCTACTTTATCGTTTCGCATATTTCTTGATTACTGCACCCCGAGAGGCGATTAATTTTTCTTTATACTGCGCTGCCTCCGTCGTCCTGAAACGAATTACTTTTCACAGGATACGACCAAATGTAACTTATTCGTCTGTATCCATTTGATATGTCTTTAGTAACGCATGTTTGCATGTTTCAATTAATTTGTATGTAAATGTTCAACGAGAGACGATAAGAGATACGGTTCAAACAAAACTCGGAAAAAAATTCCCTTATTGTTATCATCATTTAAAGAATTTTTAAAGCTAACGTTTAAAGACTATACAATTTTAAAAGTTTTTTAAAACTGGACTTCGCAAACTGATTATTGATATTCTTCTATCAAATTAAAAAACTTATTGCAGTCTTCCAATTAATTGGCTTGTAGTTGTAACATTATAACATCGAAACAATAAAACCTTATAAAAACTTAATAACCTGAAAGATTTTTTGAAACCCACTGAAAAAATATATGATGGAATAAATATCTTCGTGAAAACACATAAACCGTCGATCAATTTGAAATATGTATGTTGCTTGATTATATATTTACATTTATATACATTCATATTACATCACATTTATCGATTCATACATTCATATATACATAGATTCATTCATATACACGTTCATTTATATATTATTCTTCGTGTTTTATTCAGAATCAATATATGTATATTTAAAAGAGCGGGAAAGAACGAAAGCAAGAAAAAGAGAGAGAAAGAAAGAGTGGGCGGAAGGGAGGAAGAGAGAAAGAGAGAAAGAGAGACATATATTTATCATAAAATAATTTTAAGCAGGATAATGCTCGATTATCAACTTTTGTCCACGAATTGTCGACTAGTATATATATATATATATATATAAAGAGAGAGAAAGAGAGACATATATTTATCATAAAATAATTTTAAGCAGGATAATGCTCGATTATCAACTTTTGTCCACGAATTGACTAGTGATCGACTAGTAATCGATCGAGAAAGTCTACGAATCAGCGCGTTGTCGTGTCTATACAATTATCAAAGTTTAGAATTCACTAACGGTTCGTTAGCGCCGTGAGCAAACGTAACACGCTCGTAACATTCAAGAGTTAGTTCCTCGAGTTGGTAGAAACATTAGCGTAGACTTTTGCGCGCGTTCCCTTCTAATTGCGTCGTAATTTGTTCACTGCTTCTCCAGCATATAAATGAGACTCCGCAAGGGATGCTCTCTGTTAAAGTGCATTCTCAGCCCGCAGGGTTCTTTATAGACACTATGACTGTGGCTTCATCTACAGAACTGACGCTTCTCTTCATTAGATCGCTATAGTTGCTGCACTGCCGTACAGAATAGTTCGAAATTACCGCTTATATTTTTTGCGAATTCACGTAATAAGCTAATGTATATTTTTGCAGAATTTTAAAACTTTTTTTATCGCGATGATACATGTATGGGTGCATAAAATATATAATTTTTTCTTCGATCAACAACTTGGTTGCTATTTTATTAGCATGGCATTTTTTATGAATTACATGTTCGAGGTACGGACTTATATTATTTTCAAATGCTATAAACTCTTAGAAAAGAGATAATCGATGAAAACGATAAAGCAGCTACCAACATGTTGATAAATTGGCTTTATCAAACAATTTCGTCTCTTATCTTCCCGGTCTGCTCGATCTTATCTCGCTCTATCGCTGAATCAGCCCGGGAATAGACGACAAGTGAACCGTTAACGATTGTTGCAAAAGGTTCACGACGACGCGGGAGATCGCACGCGAGATCGTCCTGTTGCACCAGCGAGGATTTGCAGAGCCTGCAGACGTTAAATCTGATCGGACGCGGCGGTGGCGGAAGCGGGGGCCGACAACGCAGTCCTAATCCCGGATCGGTTGGTCCGGAGCAGGCGGCATCCGCGGTCGACTACAGACGGCTCGTGTTCATCAGCTCGGATTCATCGTCGGGCCGCGAGGAGGACGACGCCGACAGCAGTTGCTCGAGCTCGTCCTACCTGAACGGCCTGCCGCGGAACAGTGGCCACCATCATCATCACGCGCAGTCGCTCGAGGACTGCGACTGGGATTACTTCGAGAGTGGTTCCCTGCCGCTGCCGACGACGCCGAGCATCACCGTCGCCGGCATCACAGCGGACACCAACGTCGCTCAGGACGTTTGGAGTTGCTGTCCGGGACGCGGCTCCGCCGCCTGCCAGGTGAGCGCGATCCTCAAATTGTTGATTAATTAATTCATTTTTTATATATTAATTAATATATAAATATTAATTAATTATTTATATATATGTCATACATGATATGTATATTATGGGTTAAAGTGTTGAATTGATATAAGAACCTGGCAAAAATCGTATGTAATAATATTATGTAAAAAAGTTAAAATAATAAATACATATATATTATTGCGCACGCGAATCTACATGAATATTTGAATTTTTAATGAATTTTCTTAGCCGAGAAAGAAAAAAATATGTAATCGAAAAATTTCAATCAAATTTATGTTTATAAAATACAAATTTAGAAATATAAAAATTGAGATTGTAATTTTTCGCGCGCGCACGCGACTGTATTTTTTTTTCTTTTACTTATAAAATATAAAATATAAATTTAAAAATGAAAATTAAGATCGTAATTTTTCAACAGTATTTTTTATCTTTTTCGGCTAAGAAAATTCATTGAAAATTCAAATATCCATTGTATGTAGATTTGTTATGTGCAACAATATATATATTTCTTACTTCAATTCTTTTAGAGGCATAATTATTGGGTGATTTATAATTTCTATTAGTGTTTTACATATAGCCTCTCCTATTTTTAATCAATTTGACTGATTAAATTTGATGATTTGATTTTTTTTTAATATTATCGATTTTTTTTAATGCAAAGAATACTTTGAAATAAATTTTTGCTATATTTATTCGCGAAATTATTTTATAAATAAATCGAAGAGAAGAATATCATATACAATACAACGCGATGAAAAGAATTTTCATGGATATGAACACAACTCATGTGACCGCGACTGAATGCCTCGACTGGCTGCGCGTCCGTTTGACAAATACATTGCTACAGCTAAATTAATCATTCACGTTCTACTAGCGAAGAGAGTCATACACGGCAGCTATGCGGAATTCACGGTCACACTTTGTCAATAAAGTGTACTCGCAGTCTTTCTCGTATATCGAACGACGCCTCATGGCCTCATGCTGATTATTGCCGATCAATAAATGCTTCGCTAGCGAATTGTCATCGTCGGCTTTCAAATTGTTAACCCATTTCTATCGACAGCTTTTATAAGTAGAACAGATTTAATGGAAAACAAATAATTTTAATTTTAGATTAATATATTTTTATATTGCACGTGTATTAATGCTATTAAAATGTTATATAAACGTTCTTATGAACAATGTTAAACGGTAGAAATTAAACACAGCATATTTTTTTAAATTAACGATATACATATCTTCATTATCAACACAATTATGCTGTCATGTTTTATTTGTATCTTTTTTAAATTTTGCTTTATGTTTAATTTAATTAAATGTAGAAATACATTTATCATTTATTTAATAAAATAAAAACAAAATATGTGAGAAATATATGCAAAATAATATAAAAAATGGGAAATTAGGAAAGAGATCAATTTCGAATCAAATTGAATATTGAGATAAAAAATTCGTTTATTATAAATAAATTTTATTTAAATTAAAATTAAAATATTTAAATTTAAGTATAATTACCTATATTTAAATCTAATAAAAAAAAATAAACATAAGTTCTCTGCACATACATGTTATAAAGATTAGAAAGACAAGAAATTCGGAAACTGATAGAAAGATAAAAAGCTTTTTAAAATAATATGTCGCGAGCTATCATCCTGTCGTTCTATCCAGGCTTGCGGCGGTTCCCGAAGCGCGA
The DNA here is from genome assembly GCF_003651465.1 of Formica exsecta. NCBI lineage: Eukaryota > Metazoa > Arthropoda > Insecta > Hymenoptera > Formicidae > Formica > Formica exsecta. Next base: position 264,785 of record NW_021849113.1, on the reverse strand, counting down.
ACGTACTCCCGGTGCCGGTGCCAATACCGGTCCCGGTCCCGTATCCGGTGCCGGTACCGGCTGCCCTGTGGACCGGCGACTTCGCGGCAGCCGCGTCATCCATGATAAGCCGCGGCGACGGCCACGCCGAGTCGGGAACTCTGAGGTTACGAGGCGATCCGGCGGCGCCCTGGTTCGCCTGGCATCCCCGTTTCAACCAGCCTTTACATGGCGCGCGCCTGGACCCTCGACTTGCCGGCACCTTCGATCCGACCACCTATACCTTCCATCCGCCGGAACAGATGATGACCCCGAGACTATATGGGCCGATAACCGAGACGACGACGATACCATCGGCAAATCTCGAATCTTCTCAGGACGTGAGAGATGACACGAAAATCATGTCGAAAGCCGAAGAGATCAGAAGGGAGGAGAACTCGTCGGCGAAGGGCATCGACAAATCTGGTTCTTCCGTCGTGAAGAATAGATTGGAAGAGACGAAGAACTTTGAAACGGAACGCGAGAAGAGTGACGAAGAGATAGAAGAGGTAGAAGGAAACGAGGAGGCTGCTTGTGAGGATTCCTTATCATCTTCCTTCGAGAGAAGCGCGCAGGAGATGTATCAACATTCGCGAGAGAACTCGGGCAGCTCGTCCGGTAGATCATCGGCGGACAGTAGCGATCTGGAGGAGGATTCTAGTTCGCACAGATTCTCCAGGGTGTTCGTGGTGAACGACGATTCGCTCACCAGCGACAACGATATCGAAGACAACGCGGAGGATGATTCGGATTCCGCGGCGGAAGGCGGTGTAACCTTGAAACGCGTCACCGCGATTCCTGAAGAGGAGCCGGTTGTATTGCAACACATGAAGCTGCTAAATGAGGACGTTTTTATGGAAAATAAATCGGAAGTAAGTGAGAATGAATCGAAAGAATCCAAAAGGCATTCCAAAGCTTACATCGTCGGCGACGCTCGCTGTGAAGACGAAAAGAAATCACTGGATGAACCTGTCGCTAATTTGGCCAATAAACGAAAAAATCGTAACAGGAAGGATGGAATCGATAACGCTGATAACCAACTTCCTCTTCTACTACAGCGTCGATCAATCCCTGAAGAGATATATCTGGCGGATGATAACGAATGTTCTGATAATCGAATCGAATTGAAGTCCATCAGAATGCTCGATCCCGATAGTATCGATCCACCTGTAGACATCTTAAAGACAGACGAGAGATCTATTTCGAAAATATACGGTGAAGAGAAAACCGTCGATACGTTGAGAGAAATTTCGCAGGACGATCTGATCGAACCAAAGTCACCTGCGAGCGACGTCTGGGATCCAACTATCGTTCCGGACTCTCTCGAAATTTCAGTCGTCGAAGACGTAAGCGCCAACCAGCAAGAAAAATCTCGAGTTTACGATGGTGAACAGATTGCGAGATCGATAGTAACGAACGATTGCGAGAGACAAGAAGATAAGAAGCTACTTTTATCGGAGGCGAATTGTTCGAACCGTAATGTCATTATCGACGCGTCAAGTGACAGCTGCACCAGCAACGAGAGCAACACTACAGGGAGCGAAATTAGCAGCGACGAGCTTCACGAGTACGAGGTGACCCCGGCCGAATCATTATTCGATTACAGCAACGAAGTCGCCGCGATTAACGGCAAAGTACTATATCAAATTGATAGGAAGAGTACGGAAGATATTACAAAAGATATCAAAGAGAATGGTTTGCGTCTTCATGATAATCGCGATGGCAAAAGAAGTCCGACGATGACGAAGAGTGACGCGAAACAAAGTCAGTCCGAGAGATCGATCGGTGAGCGAGCTTTGAGTAATTCGTCGATGATCGACGTAAAGGATGATGGCGATGAGGACAACGAAGACGACGACGACGAAGGCTATCGGTCTGTTACGTGTCGTCGCGGTGGCCAAGATGGCGGGGCGAAAGACAACGACCCGACGGCACCGACGGGCGAGGAACAGGTAGGAGTCAATGTGAGCGACGCAATAACCACCAGCAGGATTCAGGAGATGTCGAGGAACGCGGAGGAGCAAGGTGGCGCGGGCGGCAAGATGAACACTGCGCATGACGGCCCGGTGAGAGGTGAGATTGTCGTTCAGGTGGGAGGAAATAGTGATGGTAACAGTGATAGTGGTGGTGGTGGTGATGGTAGCGGCGGCGGTGAGAGCGCCGAGGAGGGGGACGCGACACGGTTTCGCTCAGTCGAGCGACGCCCGTGCACTCGGCAAGAGAATGGATTCCCAGCTGACAGTCAAGTATCGTTCAAGGATCTTGCGAGAGACCCAGCTCAGCATAATAACAGTAGTAACATTTATAACAGTAACAACAGCAGCAGCAGTAATAAATATAGAAGCCTCGTGATGATCACTCAAGAAGCCTCATACCAGCCGGTGAGTGTCGTCACATCGGACACTACAACGCTGCTGCAACCGGATGAGATCCATTCGGTTGGAAGCCAAGGGGGTCTGGCCAGTTACTTTCAACTAGCGCTAGAAGCGGCGAGCGAACCGCAATTTCATCGCAAGAACGCTCCGCGCAAGCCGTTAATGGTGAAGAAACTACCGGCAGTCGCGATTACTGCGACAGGTCATCAATCGGCTGAGCCCGAAGCGGATAGTGGTTTGAGTGTCGGTAGTGCCAGTGAAAGCGACGATGTGTCCGCGTCGAAGAACGTGCCAAAGTCACACAATTGTCGACAGGAGAGCGTCGATGACGTGTCCAAGGATCGTTCGGTGTCGGATTGTCGCGAGAGTACGCGGACACGCGTTTCGTCACAGTCTAGCGACGAAAATTCGAGCGCTGGCGGGGTTATCATACTTGAAGAAGGTCTGGCCGACGATGATTCCTGGGTGGAAGAAGTGTCCCACGACGAAGACGAAACGGGCGCGACTACTGCTACGGAAGAGAGTTCCGAGGATGAAGCTAATAACTTTGGCGATCGCGAAGAGGAGCTCAGAGGCTATCGCAGGCAAGCGATTGATTTTACCTTGCACACCATCGTCGAGGAATCGTGCGAGGAGAGTGAAACAGAGCCCAGTCTGACAGCAGGAAGCCCCTCAAAGAAACCGAGACCACCTTCCGCTTCAGAGCTGGAGAAATACTTCTTCTTCGGATTGGGAGGCGAAGGGAACAACTCCAGCATGGGCTCGCGCGAGGTCGACAGCTTGTCGGAGACCTCGTCGATTTACTCCGAAGGGCTGGAATCGCTCGGACAAGATGAAACTAACGGTATTAATCAGAATCAAGATAGATCGAATACCAGCGATGGTTTTTTGAACTCTTCTAGACTGGAGAAATATTATTTATCCGAATTCCTTGGTTTTGATCAGGATAGAAGAGATTCTGACGGTTCAGTAGGTAGTGATTCCGAAGGTAGACCTAGTCCGGAAGCGCAGAGAAGGAAGAAATTGGTGCGTGCGAGAGGTACAGGCAGATCTCACAGTTCTTCTTTAGATAACCTGTTAGCACTCACGCAGAGTTCGCAGAACTTGAGCTCGCAAAATTCTCTCCAGGATCTGAGTCTCAATCAAGACGCGCAAGAGACTCAGTCTGAAGGTTCCTCGACGGAGACTGATGGCACTGATGACGGTCAGACCGCCGTTTTTGGCACAGACGGTCAGTTTGACACAGTGAAGCGCAAAAAGAAGAAGCCGCGAAATCTGGGAACTCAAAGTCCGCGCGTTCCGGACGATCGAAACAAGACGCCGGAACCCAGCAGAGAAATGACGCTGATGAATGAGATCGTAATGGAAAACGACAACGAGGCGATGAACTCCGACGACTCGGACAGAGCAAAGACTCCACAGCCGGAGTCCATTTTATCTTCGTCTTCCTCGCCGTCTACTCTCACCAATAGCAGTAACACGTTGAACGCGGCTTCGTCTTCGCAAATAGATTCTTCGAGAAATTCAGTTGCAATGAATTCGAGCGACGGTCAGCGATCAAAACAGCAATCGCGGGACTCGGGTTTTGTCGGCAGCTGCGATGATCTTCTTCAGCATCAAAAACTGCCAGATGAGAGTCAAACAAGTGGTATGGAAATTGATCAGAAAATCGGCAAAGATCGCATGCTCAACAAGATCTCGGAACATTCTCAGAACGCGAATCGGAGCTCCGCTGAAGAAGGTGCGGACGGTACGGAAAAGAACAACTTGACGAAACACCCGGTGAATCATGCAAGTCTGCCGCATCTAGCGAATGCTTCACTGTCGCGCAAAGACAGTTTTAACAACTGGTCCAGTGATGAAGAGACGAATCTCATGATGTCGAAAATGCGGCAGTTCTTCAAGACGATGGTGGCCAATTCGAGCGGGCAAATTCCGGGACAGAGCGTCACCAACGCGAATTCCAGCGGTGTCTCGCCGGCACCGAGTCCGCGACTTCCGGGTTATGCCTCGAAGGCGCGTCTTTACGCTCAGAATCGCACCAAACCGCCGCAGTTGGTGTACTTCGAGAACGAACTGACGCGACTGATGAAGACGGTTCCGGGAATACGCGACGAGCAGGTGCGAGAGATTGTCGAGTATCTCAGCTCGGAGGACACGTGGTCGGATTCTTACGACAGCTCGGATTACACTAGTTCCGATCTCGAGGGCGCCGCCAGCGGACGTAGATCGGCCTTGCAAGAGCAGATCTCGCAGAGCTGCCAACAGATCATCAGCAAATTCGACACCACGTCTGGCGGCGGCGGCGGCGGCAGCGGCAGCGGCGGTAGCAATGGTGACGCGACGCTATCAGACAAGGAGAAAGAGCAGATGAAAGGATCGGGACCACGATTGAGTTCCACGATACAAACCGCACCCTGCTTGGGCAGAGATACCGCATTCGTCTACCAAAAGCTGGTGCAGAGTTTCACGAAGATGGCCGGCGACGGCGTGAGCTCGGACGCCAATTCCACGCCGCACAGCAGCCCGCCTCTAATCGCCAAAGTGATGCATCACATCGGCAGCCGATTGGTAGCGCTAATGCACGAGGTTTCGGAAGGTGGTCCAGCTGCGCATCATCACTCCACCACCTGGCGACGGTACTCTCAGCATCATCGGACTCCATCCTCGACGTCCACTACCGAGGATGACGATTCAACATCCGATTCTACCAACGCGCCCTCGTCGATGCATCTGCAGCTGCCAAGGTCGAAGTCACACGACCCGCTGTTGTTGATCAACAGCCACCCGGCAGCCTCTACCGGCCAGGAAGGGGAGGAACGGGAGGCCAGCGATTACGAGAGATTTTCCTGGCGCGGTAGTTTCGAGTCCGCGCTGATGGCCGCCGACTCGAGGACGAAACTGAGCCTGTTGGCATGTTCCGGTGACGTCAGTGGTGGTGGTGGTGGTGGTGGCAGTGCTAGTGCAAGTGCCCTGGCCGCGAAACGGCGCAGCGCCGGTGATCTCTTATTCAATCCGAAGAGTTTCTCCAGGGAGCAGCTGGACAGGGTGAGGAGTTGCGGTTCGATCGGCGGCGGAAGCGGGGGTGGGACTGGCGGAAACGTCGGCGGCTCCGTCGAGGAGAGGATCTGGAGTAACCGGAGGAGATCCTCTGTTCCCGATGCTAACACCAGGGGAGAGTCAGGTGAGCTCGCGCGTGACTATCTCTCTCTATGCGTGCAAGTGAGTGAATGAATGCGATGTGTACATGCGCGCGCGCATATGATCTCCCGCGGATCGTGTTACATCGCGGAAACGACGGTAATTGGCGTTAGAGCTCGATTTTGCTTCACCGCAATTCCGTGGCTTGTCCGAACATTCCTTTTCCGCAATTACGCTACAGCGCGGACTGAACATGGTTGGCCGCCACGGTCAGATCACTCCCGATAATGGGGGTTATATTTTATTTTGGAATAAGAGAACATGAACGCGCGCAAACTAATTTAACTTAATTATACTTACATATATTTGGTAAATTAAGTCGGAATTATTTTACGCTGCACGCGATTCTGTTTTAGTTTGCTCTATAATAAATAAAAATAAGTGTAAGTAGTAAAATTATATGAGGAAAAGCAACATTGAAGTAAAATAACGAAAGTATTAATTATATATTTTTCAAATATTTTACGAGTTATTTACTGATATGTTAGATTATTAAATTGTGTTTTTTTGTTGAGTATTGTAGAATACGAATCGGTAAGAAAAACATTTCAATGCAAAACTCATTATGAACGCGAGATTAATTAAATTATTCAAATCTGCGATAATTTTTGATATGTATACAGGGTGTCCCGAAATTAAATATCAAAACATTAGGAGCGTGTAAGGTATCGATGAACTAAGAAAAAAAATCCTTTAGATATTTGCACGTTTTTGCTTTGTTTTGTTTTAAAGAAAATCGCAAAAAAAGAAACAAAAAAATTTTCATCAAAAAGCTTAAAACATCATTAAAATTATTAGATTTATCGAAAAGTAGTATGAGATAAAAGTTATAGAATATGGAATTAAGAAAAGAGAGTGAATTAAAATCCGCTTGAAATAAAATTAAAGGATTATAAATAAATATACGACAACGTGAGATTATTGTATTCTATTTACTTTAGCTTATGTTTACATTCCTACTGTCATTAAGGAAGTGATAACATGAATAAATAAATGTAAGTAAATAAGTAAACTGAAAGGAAAAAAGCTCTTATTTTTCTCTTATTTATTACTTATTTAAATAATAAATATTTAAGAGTAAACAGAATACAATGATCTCGCGTTGTCGTGTATTTATTTACAATCCTTTAATTTTATTCTCAACACAATCCAAGTACGAGCCATTTCTCTTCCAGAAGTGACACGTGGCACAAGATAACATTGCGCTCATTATATTATGTATATTCCTATTATATTATACATCCCAAATACATCGATATCGTCAATACCATCCGGTTAAAAAAAAAAATCGATTGTTAATCGTCACAGGTGCATCAGCCGGCGATGAGGACACCGAGGACGAATTGGAATACGGCGGAGAATCGCGAGCGACGACCCTTCCACGTGGCATGCAATCCGCCATCAGCGCGGCCACCAATTCCCTGCCGCGACTACCGGCCGGATCGGGTCCGCCGACAGGTCTGACGATGACGACGACGACGATGTCATCGTCGACATCGTCGTCCTCGTCGCCGATGCACAAAGCGCACAGCGTCTACCACTTCTTGCCACAGCACAGCGGCGTGAAATCCGCCCGGTATCGGCCACCTGGCTTCGCCAGGAACAGCAACGTTGGGCCCGGGGCGATCGGCAGCGGGCCCAAACGCGCCGTCAGCGCGCCGGGTCTTCAAGTTTCGGGCTCGCAATCGGCCGCCAACAAACGGGACAACTCGCGGTCGAGGAGGCAGCAGACGATGTCGCTTACGTCGGGTAAGTCTTCCTCTTTTTTAAATATCTAGGATCTGTTTTTATAGCTGAACTGGCTGAAATGCAGCCAGTTCAGCTATAAAGAACAGACGCCTAGTTACGTGAGGAGAATTTCAAATATCTTTTATTGAATCTATATTTTAGACTATATTGTATATTGTATTAATTTCTTTTACTATTGCCTTTTTCCTCGCGAAATCTCTCTTGATAGAATTAAATAAAAACGAAGAATTAAATAAAAAACGAAGATGAATAAATGAGAAGATAGCAATATTTTAAATAGGGATGCCTGTTTTTATATGACACACATTGGAATTTTTATTTTATTTATTATTTATACATCTCAGAATTTTAAGCAATTTCTCTGTATTTTAAATTTGAAGTTCCCATGAACTTTCTCGCATAAAACTTATGGAAGAAGTCGATGGAGAATTTAAAGGTAAATCACACAATGAGAGAGAGAAAGTGTGCGACTTTTGATACAGTCTTGATATAGCCATCAAGTATACTGCAGCAGTCTCATTATATGATAGAATCGTAAAATGATACGAGTGATTATAATTGGCATTTAATTTGGTTTGATGAGATCAAAATCAATTCATAAATTCATGCTTATTCTTGAAGAATTTTGTGAAGCAAATTAAACACACGATTAAAAAAATACATTTATTTTCTTTATCATACAATATTGTATACATATATATATATACATCTAAGTTAAAATCAATTACGAAAAATATATCTAATACACATATATGTATTTATACATACATACATATATATAATATGCATGAAAAAAATTTGTAGATGAATTTAATAACTGGCTAAACTGTCAAGTTAATTGAATTAATTACAATTAACAAATCAGAGTCAGCTACTACTTTTACATCTACATTTTTCGTTTTATTTTTTTTATATATGACATTTTATAACTATAATAAAGAAAATAGAAAGAAATATCTTATATCTGAACATATCTTAAATCTGAGAGATGCATCTTGAGAGATTGGAGAAAGCGCAAATGAATGAAAGGAAATTTTGTCGGTGGTATATGTGATTCCCCCGTGTGATAAATTAGGCAGCTGCGCGGTATCGTCACGCACACGTGGCGCGCGCCATGCAAATGATTAGGTGTAAATATGAAATTATGGTGAGCGTCGTCATAATGAAGAATGAGGGCGGGAGAAACCGTTTTTTAAGCATTCTTCGTAAGTAACGGCGAGGAAAGTTCGCGGCGAAATTCAAAACGCGCGCATATCGCTAACTCTTTCTACGAGATCTCGATCATTATTGTAACATTCTATCTCTGCATCATTTTTTTTTTTTTTCGATGTTAATCTAGAAAATGATTCTGATTTAAATTTGACAAGTAATTTATTAAACTAACGTTCTCTGTAATATGCTTTAAATACTCTCCGTTAAGTGTATATCTAGTAATTACCACGTTATGCCCAATTAGGCCTTTCTGATTGCTTAAAAGGAATCGCCTATCACTTCAAGACTCTGAATGATCCGATTGTGAGATACCCTTTATACGTACGTGTACATTTTACACACAGTGAACGTGTATGAGGTGTGATTTTATTTTTGTAAAGAGAGCAACGCGAATAGAGTGGCAAATTCCTTTGTCTTTATCAAGAGTTGAAAACATTGCGAAAAGCGGAACAGTTGTTGCGAAAACGTGCTATTCATCGCGTGAAATTTGGTGTAATAACAGATCTGAGTTAACTTTAATGACTTCGTTACATTTGCCTTTTCTCCTTTCTTTTGTGACGAATTAAAATTCAATTACTATTACGTCAAAAATACCTATTGTATCATCTCGCGCTGAAAAGTTCCACTTTCCGAATTTATCGAGAAGTATTTTTCTAGTTAATACCTGATTATAAAACACGATCGTGACATGCAACCTTTGCAAGAGAGTGCTTTTTACCCTTCCGTCAATAATGGGTTATATATATCTTAGAAAAAAAATAATATATATAAGAATATATAGGAAGCAATTTTTATAATACGTTAGAAAAAAAATTGTATTGGAAGTATGAGTTATAAGATCGATGAATGGTTTATATAAAAATTTTTATAAAAGAGAGTTTTAATCTTAAATACAGATAAATATGTAGAGAAGCAGAAAATATATATAAGTTTAAAAATATTTTAAGATATTTATATCAATATAATCTCTCTCTGCCTCCTCTCTCTCTCTCTCTCTCTCTCTCTCTCTCTCTCTCTCTTTTAGAAATTAAATTCTACAAATTATAAAATAAAACAAGCAAGCACTTTTAGAAAGAGGAATACGATTATTAAAAAAGAATACAAAATAATAAATTTATATTATAATAAAAAATACACTGAATTTTATATACATATGAATACAATTTATTAATATAAAATTTTATTAAATAAAATTATTGTGTTAAATTTAAACCATATTAATATAGTAATAATAAACCAATAGTAGATCATATTAATTTATATGCAAATTTGAACTTTATTGATATCTCTCTATTTATTTATTCATAATTTATTTATTAAATTTCGAGGTTGAAGGGATGGAAGGGGCCTAACCTGAAAAAATATCAATAAATGAATTTCCTGGATTAGCGTCCTTCCGCTTCTTCGAGATACAGGAACACCCTTGTCGGGTTTTTTTTCTCGTAAGAAAAAAAACTCTCTCGCTGCTTGTTTCTGCAGCGTGCACATTTTTTATGCGCGACAAGTAGAACGCGCGCATTGATAATACCTACCGCGCGCTCGCGTTCAGGTGCTCGCTCGAGTGTGACAAGTGCAACTGCTTTATTATGAGGTTTCCTTTCTTTTCTCCGACATCCCTGGCGAGCCCCGGGTACGCGTATATACAGGGTGTCTTAGAATTAGACCGACAAATTTCAGGTAGTTATAAAAGACACCAAAACAAGCCAATTTTGTCAATAAACCTGTGTCCGCAAATAAGCCGTTTTGGCATTAGAGAATCAAAGATTAAACAGGGCAAAGATCTTTGAAAAATATTATTTTTTCAAAATTTTATTAATGTGGTTAAATAGAAATGTTATTACCATGAAACTTTTGCATAAAACTTTTTTTGATATCTTGAATAATTTTCGAGATATATCGAGAAAAGCAAAAAGCCGCTCTACATATGAGGGGTGATTTAATCCCTTAGAATCATTTTTGGGATACAACTGGAAATTTCTAAATTCATCTATTTATCCCTACTATATGTGTGTAAAGTTTCATAAAAATCAGAATTTTCGGATTCGCGAGGTTCCCTTATTAGTCTTTGACTCTCTAGTGCCAAAACGAATGATTTGCGTACATTTTATTGGCAAAATTGGCTTGTTTTGGTATCATTTACAACTATCTGAAATTTGTCGTTCTAATTCTGGGACACCCTGTATGTATTGTACATACAATCGATAATGCCACGCAGCGCCGACCACTCCTCGCACTCTCCGTACGCACTCCACGTGCGCGTGTAACGTTGAACCTTTCTCGCATCACCAACGTAAGAGTGCAACATTCGCGTTGCACGCAACAGCATTGTAAATCGACGCATTCGCTCGCGATGCATTCCACTTTTTTCCTCAGGTTTCCATTTTTTCTTTTTATTTTTAAAAGATTTACATATATCGATTATTATTTATATCTTTCAATCGAATGAAGCATGGTTTATATACTTTCATGTATACCTCCCCCTCTGTAATTTGCCGGCTTATCGATCGACAAAATAGGTCATATCACATCACTCAAAAAAGTGGTATTGCAACTACAGCAAAAATTTTCTGGGTGCGCAAAATTAACTGAGGTACATAAATGATTAGCAAATACTGTGATATCGCATATGTTTCGCATTTAATCAATCTAAGTGACAGAGACAGAATTTATATCTGAACTGTTTGTGAAATTTAGAAAGAATGTTTTTCTGTGGCGCCTATCCATGTTAAGGCCAATCATACTTGTTATAAAGTTTGGCTGTGGTACACAAAAAAAAATTAGCGGCAAGAAACAAATGAATATATAATCCTCACATGTAACATATTTGTATAACGCGCCCAATCTATCTAGCTCTTTTAAACAATTTCTCTCAATTTTTCGATGCTGCAGTTATAATTGGCAGTTATATTTCTTACAAAGATCGTTCTAGCTGTAGTATCGAAACTCATATTTATCCAATGCAGTGATTAACATTTGGCAATGGGACCTAAATTTTCTAGAAGATATTATTAGAATATTGCTGCTATAAATTCTATATGTAACAGACAATATTCTAACAGATACAAAAAATAGCGATAAAGTTTTGTTGTGACACCTAGAAATCTACCTATATCAGCAAGACATTTTTTTGAGTGCAATGTTTGCCGAGCATTGACCTAATCCACTTGCGAGAATGTAAATATCTTTCGATAATAATCTAGCCTGTGTATTTCTTTTCCTATGATAACAAGTTGTCGCAGTTGGAAAGACATCGGTTAGAGAGAAGTTACAAATTTAGACAACTGCTCCAAAATGTATGTGTTTGTTAATATAAATGAGTCCACAATATAAAATAAAAAAAATATATATATATATATATATATATATTCATAAAAAAAAAGTTAGCGGGTCGAATAAAATCTTTTAAATTAAAATTTTTTCTGTGTCTCGTATTTCTTGGTGCTCGCTCGAAAATTTTAAGATAGAACTATGAAACCCTGATGTTTGACGCTGAAAGAACCAATACAGATAATTATTGTCTCACACAGACGGAGCCGTTCGACGATCCGGTCGCGTACAAGGGCGAGGTGATCGTCGGCCTGAAATTCGTCCCCCCGGATCCGGTGCAGCAAGAACGCGATCAAGAGAACGGCGCGGAACGTGGCGGAATTTCCAAGGCGAAAAAAAACTGGAGCCGCGGTGCGCTCCACGTGCTCGTCAAGGAGGCCAGAAACCTGCAAACGCGCGGCAAGAATTCGGGCACCTGCGATCCTTTTTGCAAAAGGTATTCTCCCTTCCTCTCTTTTCTCCCTACTTTGAATATTATCAGTATATATATTTTTATTAAGACATATAGTATATGTAATTGAAAAATACTATTTATACATTTTGGGCGATTTTTTAATTTTCCTATTTTTATTTTATTTGATTTTTTTTTCTCTATTTAATTTAAATATTATTATATTATGCTTTTTTTACAAAAGTAAAAAATAAAATTCTTATTCATAAAATTATTTATAATTCATTTAACTTTTTATAGAGAGCAACTTGTTATTGTTATTTTTTGCGCATCACTCTTTTGGATCATAAATTCGCAATATTTTTAATAATTTTTTAGAATTTTTAGTTCTTTTAGAAAATTCTCTTACAATTTCTATATAAATAATTTCTTTCAGCTATTTGCTCCCCGACAAAGGCCGATCCGGTAAGCAGAAGACCGGCGTCGTTCGTAGATCTGTCGGTTCGCCGGTTTGGGGTCACACGTTTATTTACAAGGATGTCAGTTTGCAAGAATTGGCAGAACGCGGATTAGAATTAACAGTCTGGGACCACGATCGAATCGCCAGCAACGAATTCCTCGGCGGGGTTCGATTTAATCTCGGTACCGGTATGTATAAAAGAGCCACATAAATAATCCAAAGAAATTATACATATCTAGAGATTATAATTATCTTTTTTCAATTAAATTGAATTGATCTCGACAGGTATAGCAGATAATATCTTTCCTACACACATATACAAAAAAAAGAATCTCAGCCACACGATTTAATTATAAAATGTCATATTTGTTTGCGTTCGATCTTTTATACTCCAAAGATTTGCTAAAGATCTTTTCTTGCATTTTTCTTTTGACAATATAATCTTCATTTCAGGGAAGCATTATGGAAAGCCGGTGGATTGGATGGACGCGACCGGCCGCGAATTATCCCTGTGGCAGAACATGCTCGAGAGGCCGAATTTCTGGGTCGAGGGCGCGGTGACGTTGAGGCCGAATTTGCACAATCACGGGAAGAGCAACGGCTCTTAAAAGCAGCAAACGCGACGCAATGAAACACGATAAGGATTCGCTCCTTAATTCTCATTTCCGAGATAGGAGCCGAGGTTCGGAAGTGCCGATTTAGTCCAAGTCGATTGTATGTACATAGCTCTAAAAGCGTCGCGCTTACGTCGAGCGTATTCTAAATAATCGTGAATAATAATGAAAAATCAGTGCCTTCGGGAGCAACGTAAACTCGTCTGATATTTCTTGAACGAGCCTATGGAGGAAAATTTCCTGCGAACTTCCGGTCCACTGCGAAGATCATCAATTTAGTATATCATTGCCGCAGTTCCGGCAATTATTATATAATATAATAATTGTGAACTAATTTCTTTTGGGTTTTCTGCCTTTTCTTATATGTTGCGCTATTAACTTCTATATAAACCTATATATTTTTGAATTTCTATGAAAGTTTCACATAAAATTTCTGTTATATATCATTTCTAATGAGATCGCACATTGCACAAAATAGTTGCTTTCCTGGTTTCTTTTTAAAGAAAATTAGAAAATACAGTTAATTTCATAAATCATTTTCCTTTGTTTAGCGATAAAAATGATAAAATAATTGGCTATACATTAGACTTTTTTGCTCGCTTGTGTATTTTCCGTTATATCTTTTTTTACGCAAAGCCGGAATTCGTAACAACTACATAACATAATTGACGTGCCAAACATGAAAAGTTGTGGCGAATTCGTGCTGCGATTAATTTCTTTAATATTTATATATTTTTCAGGTTGAAGAGTTTTACATTATTAGATACAACTTGCTTAGTTTCAATGTTATTGAGTCTTTAAAAAAAATATTGTTTATTTTATTTTCATAACCATCATACTTTTCTTTCTTCGCATATTTTCAAATTATGAAAATTACAGCGAGACATATTTTTCTTTTCTATTTTGAAGCTGCTTTACGTTATATATTTTTCCTTATTATTTTCGATTGCAATTATTACAAAGCATACTAATACAAACTGTGCAAGTAATTTAATTAATAAAAATTCGTGCAATATTATAAATCATCGACGATATTCTTGAGAAAATATTCTTAGGTTCTTAAGAATCCCGAAACGGGGATTAGGAGCGAAAGTGCGTCCGTACAAACAGTTGATAGAATAATTACTATCAGCATCTACGGACATATAAGTGTAAGTTCTTCGCTATCCGCGAATAAACAAATTAGAAATGGCGAATAAGTTTTCGCTAAGTTCCAAACGTTGAATCGCCAAGTATTTTCAAATTTTGCGAAATTCTATCTCACAAAAAAGGTATCTGAAAAATAATTTGATAGTGCACAAAAATAATTCACTAAAATTTTTAGTCTCTACATATGCGCGTTGTAAGTCAATATAGCTACGGAAATAAAAAAAAACTGTAATATATTATGTTATATATACAAATACATATTGCGAATATATATGAAAAATTGTAAAAAGCAAATGAACGGAAGAACCGAATTACGTTTTTATATTTTGAGATCATCAATTTTAGAATTTGATGAAAACACACCGTATAAAAGATTATATATATATGATATATGATACATTGGATTCTTGATGCGCACGGTTTTAGAAGAACTATTTTTCTCTAGATTGTTAAAATAATAATTAATGTATAATCGAAATAAACAGACCACGATTATACGCATTATTATTGGATATCTAAATAAGGAATAGCGGGTTAATTAAGAGCTGGGCGCGGTAAATAGTGCGCGAATTATTTTTATATATGTTTCTTTATTATGAAGGCTTATTTTTTTGCTTTCACAAATAATCAATTGTTCTTCCAATTCTTTTCGTTTAATGCATTCCTCTGACAAAGATTTGGAGTTGCAGAAACTCGTATTAATTTCTGTTGTAAATTTTTAACTTTGTCACTTAGGACTCTTCTCTTTTGCAAAACAGTATATATATATATATAAGAAACCTATATAAAAATAATTCGCGCACTATTTACCGCGCCCGGCTCTCAATTAACCCGCTATTTCTTAATCAGATATCCAATAATATATAATCGCGATATATCATATATGTATATCGTTTTGCAAAAAAGAAGAGACCTAAGTGATAAAATTAAAAATTTACAACAGAAATTAATGCGAGTTTCTGCAACTCTATTCTTCAAATTTTTGTCAGAGGGACGCATTAAACGAAAAGAATTGGAAGAAATTATTTGTGAAAGCAAAAAATAAGCCTTCATAATAAACAAGAAACATAACATAATAAAAATAATTCGCGCACTATTTACCGCGCTCAGCTCTTAATTAGCCCGCTATTTATTACTCAGATATTTAATATCGGAGTCTTTCATTTTATATATACATTATTGGTTTTCTAATTTATATATATACAAACGTTACTCACTTTAATATTTTCCACAAAAAAGAAGCAAGTAACAGAAATCCGCTTTCTTTTACATTTGCGCTCCCTTAATCTACACATTTGAAGCTAAAACAATTTACGTTTTTTATATAACATCCGTGAATAATTTTTATGTTTAACTTTTATATAACTCATATTTGTTAATATTTATGTTTTTTTTGAATGTAATTATAATGTATGCGTATAACGTTACGGTTTTTCGGAGTTGCGATATCGGAAGTATAACATGAAAAGGAAGTGAAAGAGAGAGTTAAAAACATGAAAAGAGAGAGTATTTTTATATTAATTCTTTTATATTCGATTTGAAGAATAATTAATATTATACAAGATAATTTTTTTCTTCTATCGATATCAATCGCTATCGCTCCAAACTCAACGCGTATTATTTATTTTAATAGCATTAGATTAATCTTTATTCGCCGATGAAATTCAGCTTTTGCTGTTTGCGAATAGAACCTCACATGAAATTAAGGTCCTTGCCACTCCCGTTTCCAGCTGCGCCTGCCGCAGATCGATAACGGAGGTAACCATCTTCTAATTTGTGGTTCGGGGGATGAAATCTCAGAGTTACACGAAAACCAAAATCATCGTACAATTATTCAATTATGCAAGTTTAAAATATTATAAGTAAAAGATTTATTATTATTTTTTTTAAATATATATTTTACTTTTTAAACTCTTGAATTATCCAAAATTAAATAATTTGATGTCAAGATATTTTTTTATCTTAATTTTTTCCAAAAAGAAATTCTTGAAATTCCCGAAAGACATTTCTGTATTTACGTCGATACGGCAACGCAATAATACCGTAAATGCCTTTTTATAGTACATTCGTCGCATTACACGCACTGCACGTTTGCAACTTCCGACTCGCGGAAAACTCCATATTCGTTCGCACTCACTCATCCTTTTTTGCTCGTTAGAGATCGGCCGGCGACAGGTTTACGTTCGACATCGTAGGCTCTATACGAGTTTATATTATGTTCACCGGCGGCCATCGGTTACGTTATTGCTCTTAAAACCAGATCGATTTTTCCAGCGTATAAAGACTAATGTGTTTCTCAATCATCGCTTTGCGCCGTCAGCAATGCAGGATATTCGAGTTATTTTGTTTTCTTTGAAAGGTTTTTAATAGCCAATAACTACATACATATATATATAAGAAAGAGAGAGAGTCTAAGAAGGGTACATAATATTTAAACAATAAAAAGAAATAATTTTATAAATCTTTAATAAAATAATTTTTTAAATATTTTTAAAATACTTTAGAAAAATATTATTTTTATTTCTTAAATATATATTTTATTAAATATCTAGTCAACACACATATAATAAAAAGTTTCCGGTCTTTCATGTTTTTCGAGAGAACTTTATTTCTACTCTATTGAAAAGCATGAAAGAAATTCTTGAAAAAAGAAACAGGGACATTAATTCTTTCTTTCTCTCCCTTTTTCTCAGAAAATGAACGAATTATGAAAAGGATGTTGGCATTAAGAACGTAAGAATGTCGTTGAACCGATCATTGGCGCGAGTTTTGGAATGCGTGTCAAGCTTTTTGCACAATTGCTGAAACGGTTCTTTGCTGACAACCATGAAGCACGATGTTACGCTTCTGCTCGCAACACATCTTTCAGATTCCTACAGTTACGATCCGCGCATCGAGCGATTAACGAAACTCGTACAGATAA
The DNA here is from genome assembly GCF_003651465.1 of Formica exsecta. Classification (NCBI taxonomy): domain Eukaryota; kingdom Metazoa; phylum Arthropoda; class Insecta; order Hymenoptera; family Formicidae; genus Formica; species Formica exsecta. The sequence continues at coordinate 247,366 of NW_021849113.1, read as the reverse complement.
AAAATCGTATGAAATAAAATGCAATAATGCGATTAATTTTTGTGAAATAATTCTTTTCCGTGAAAGTTTACTAAAAGTTTTCTTCACACATATTAAATGACTTTAACATTCGTTTAGCTTTTATTTTAACATTTATTCTTATGAAAAAAGTTAATAAAATAAAAAAAGAGTATTTGAAAAAATAATTACAGCTCCTTTTAAAAAATCTAAACATTTTTAGGAATATGTGATTTTGGATAAAATTCACGATACATTATACTGTTTGTTATGTAAAAACAAATTGAAAAAATTGAAAAAAATATTGGAAAAATGACACGCTTCTTTCATGCTACACTATTGAAAAATTTTGTATAAAATCAACATATTTTTTATAATAAAATTAACTTGGAAAAATGTTATTGACGATCTGCAGTCACTCTCACTCTTATTATAGAATAAAATCAACATTTTTTCCTGTAAATTTTAACGGATAAATCCTGTCACTAATAATGCGGAACATATCTATTGGGTAAAATTAAAAACATAAAATCAACATTTTTTCCTGTAAATTTTAACGGATAAATCCTGTCACTAATAATGCGGAACATATCTATTGTGTAAAATTAAAAACATGTGCACATTGTGCTATTTTTATACTTTTTTCAGTTGTTTTAATAATTTAAAATTTGACAGCAATTTGAGTTTAATTAATACAACAGCAATATGTTAACACATGAACGTGTTAAACATTTAACACGAAAATTTTAATCGGCATATTTTTTAACAAAACACAAATTTTCCAACAGTGTACAAGCGTCTATCATGGCGATATCCAGGCTTCGATAGAGTAATTCGATAGTTGAAAGTGCGAGAGCTACTGCGCGTGCGGAAACATACCGATCTGCGTGCATTCCCTTACACGAGGTTCCAGATATATATATATAATGTTCATTATGTAACCAACCAGTATTTCAAACACGATCAAATAACGATGATGATTTATTTGTACCTAAAACAGAGATGTTTGCTAAATTTATAGATGTTTTGAAAAGACATTCCACAGAAGCCGCTAATCGACTTGACTCAAATCCTTTTTAATCTTGATATCACGTCAAGATTACTGTTGCTGCACGTGACTTGGCGCGAGACACTACAGTGTCTCTTAACATAGAATGCGACATTCATAAACATTGATAATTTATCAATAATTTGTCATTGGTAACTGTTAATTTGTCACTTTCCATGCATGTGAATGTGGAGAACACTGTTTCCTAAATCTCTTAGAAAAACTTTATCTCCGTGATAACTTTGTCATCGAAGCTAGTGCTTATGACCATTGAATGACAATTTAAGCAAAATAAACGTATTATTTTCGACCAAAATCGATGAAATGGTGGATCCTTATAAAAATCATCTTTCATTGAAAAAATAATTATTTGTGCGATAAAGGAATAATAATTCATATATGTAATGGAGAATCCAAGTATTTTATAAAAATAGAATACGTTTCTTTCGTTCATTTGCCTTTTATCTGCCGAGTAAATTATTCGAGACTTATAAGTAAAGAGTTCAGCGTTTAGAACGTTTGAATTTTGTGGACACTTTCCTTTCTTGGAAAGAAAGATGCTTCCAGCAAATAGGTACAATAGAAATGAGTGAGTCCCTGGAGCGAGTGAGCGAGGGAACGTTGTATTTAAGAGATTTAAATATGACCGCTTCCCTTTTCACAATTTGAATGCGAACACATTCTCGCATAAATATATATATATATATATATTAGGAATATGTGATTTTGGATAAAATTCACGATACATTATACTGTTTGTTATGTAAAAACAAATTGAAAAAATTGAAAAAAATATTGGAAAAATGACACGCTTCTTTCATGCTACACTATTGAAAAATTTTGTATAAAATCAACATATTTTTAATAATAAAATTAACTTGGAAAAATGTTATTGACGATCTGCAGTCACTCTCACTCTTATTATAGAATAAAATCAACATTTTTTCCTGTAAATTTTAACGGATAAATCCTGTCACTAATAATGCGGAACATATCTATTGGGTAAAATTAAAAACATGTGCACATTGTGTTATTTTTATACTTTTTTTTCAGTTGTTTTAATAATTTAAAATTTGACAGCAATTTGAGTTTAATTAATACAACAGCAATATGTTAACACATGAACGTGTTAAACATTTAACACGAAAATTTTAATCGGCATATTTTTTAACAAAACACAAATTTTCCAACAGTGTACAAGCGTCTATCATGGCGATATCCAGGCTTCGATAGAGTAATTCGATAGTTGAAAGTGCGAGAGCTACTGCGCGTGCGGAAACATACCGATCTGCGTGCATTCCCTTACACGAGGTTCCAGAGAATAATTCTGGTAGTGAGTACTTTAATTGCTCTCGGATACGCAATAGCGTTTTCTAAAGGAAAGATACACCGGTGTGGGATTCGTCATATAAAAGGGTAACACAAATAAAACGGGAACGACGATTGTATGCTAAATATATGTATATAAAAGCGCAGCATTTTTTTCAAGAGAGAGATTTATGTAAGAGCGTTTGTTACAATTAACATCTTATCGAAATAAAAAGATACAGAGAAGAAGAGAGAGATGGAAATTTAATTACCGCGAAAATAATTGAAATAAGTATAATTGAATAATTGAATAAGTATGAAGAGAAAAATTTAATGCATATTAATTGCATAATCCCTTCTGAGGTCTCCTTTATAATTATACTTATGACTAACGGATAATTTGTTCGCCTAGTCGGTCAAACAAAGTTCTCGTGTTAGCCGAGATATGGCAGAACTTTCGCCTACACTATCAGTGCGTAGTACTGTGGTCCCGGATACGGGGTGATCACGTGCAAACACGCATATGGTTTAATCGAGTAACGTGTAGTGTTTTCCATACGTTGAAAATCGTCTTCGTAAAAATAGAGAGAGAAGGAGAGAGATCCTCAGGTGGCAAAATTTTTAAACAAGAGACAAACGCGCGTGATTATTCGCGTCTGGCAGTATCAGGTAAAATCTAATTAACTTTTCCCATCTGGTGTCGTGAAATATGAACAATATAAAAAGTGTGTACAATGATCGATCTTAATTTTAGTGACAGGATATCTCTTTATGACAAGATTAGACGTTGAAGAAGGATAATAAATCTAAAAGATACACTGAAAAAAATGTACTAAATACAAATAAATTTTTTTTAGTAAAAAAAATTATTTATTTAAATACTTGAAAAGGAATTAGTTATTTCAATCAAGCAGCAAATATATTTGAATTAGTAAATTATATATAAAATGAAAGCAAAATATGTTTTTATTTGCAAATAAAAAAAAAATGTTTTTTTATTTTTAGCTGTTTGTTGTAAAAAATACAGGTTTTATTTATTTTAATAAATATTACATGCAAATAATAATTTATTTAATATAACAAAACATTTTTGGATACATAGTATAAATTTATTTAAGTAGAAAAAAATTAAAATTAACAAAATATATTTATTTGATTGAAAAAAATTTTATTTTTAGTGTAGAAAATTCAATTTATTTACAGAAAAAGAAAAATTATTAGGGAATTTAGAACGAAATTATTAATTATTAATTGAAATAATAAAATATTATATATAATAGTAATATACATATGTATAATAATATTTTGAGATATCTAACAATAAATATAAAGAAAAATAATCGTATCTGCGTCATGTTGGTGTAATAGACCTTCTGTCTGATGACGAATGTATTGCAGTTGATAGACAGTGTACAGGTGCTCATGAAAGTTATTTTTTTTTTCATACAGTGCGCGGAGATACGCAATACATTCACCTTGACACACATTCGCCTAAACCCGTTTAGAAGTTTACCTCAGATCGAATCGATCCGCGTATCCGATCCTATCGTGGTGAAAATGTTATCGCGATTAGGATGCAGCCGCGAAAACAATGGTTATCAGTGAATAGCGTTATCTAACGTTTAATTGCTCATTACTTCAACGTTACTCAGCACAATGTACAACGGCGATTGTCTCGAGTACGTATATGTATATGTCATTGTTTTCGTAACGCCATCCTATGTTTGAACGGTACCAATATTTAGAAATTCTTATCTTTTACATTCTTTTTTTCTCGCAAATCTATGTATTGAGCATATCGTCTTATAATACGATGAATTTGTACACTGTTGAAAATTTGTGTTTTCTTGTTAAAAAATATGCCGGTTAAAATTTTTGTGTTAAATATTTAACACATTCATGTGTTAATTTGACATATTGTTGTTGCGTTAATTACATTTGCTTAAATTATTAAAATAATTGAAAAATAAGTATAAAAATAACACAATGTGCATATATTTTTAATTTTCCACAATAGATACAATATATTCTATATTATTAGCAACAGGATTTATCTATTAAAATTTCCAAAAATAATGTTGATTTTATTCTACAATAGAAGTGAGAGTGACTACAGACTATCAATAATTTTTCCAAGTTATAATTTTATCATTAAAAATATGTTGATTTTACACAAAATTTATTTCAAATTTCTATGAAGTTTGCATTCATTTTGTGTTGAAATATTAATATAATATTCACATATATAGTGTCACACTATTTAACATATCCATATTATGTTAATTTAACAAAATATATATATATAATGTTCATTATGTAACCAACCAGTATTTCAAACACGATCAAATAACGATGATGATTTATTTGTACCTAAAACAGAGATGTTTGCTAAATTTATAGATGTTTTGAAAAGACATTCCACAGAAGCCGCTAATCGACTTGACTCAAATCCTTTTTAATCTTGATATCACGTCAAGATTACTGTTGCTGCACGTGACTTGGCGCGAGACACTACAGTGTCTCTTAACATAGAATGCGACATTCATAAACATTGATAATTTATCAATAATTTGTCATTGGTAACTGTTAATTTGTCACTTTCCATGCATGTGAATGTGGAGAACACTGTTTCCTAAATCTCTTAGAAAAACTTTATCTCCGTGATAACTTTGTCATCGAAGCTAGTGCTTATGACCATTGAATGACAATTTAAGCAAAATAAACGTATTATTTTCGACCAAAATCGATGAAATGGTGGATCCTTATAAAAATCATCTTTCATTGAAAAAATAATTATTTGTGCGATAAAGGAATAATAATTCATATATGTAATGGAGAATCCAAGTATTTTATAAAAATAGAATACGTTTCTTTCGTTCATTTGCCTTTTATCTGCCGAGTAAATTATTCGAGACTTATAAGTAAAGAGTTCAGCGTTTAGAACGTTTGAATTTTGTGGACACTTTCCTTTCTTGGAAAGAAAGATGCTTCCAGCAAATAGGTACAATAGAAATGAGTGAGTCCCTGGAGCGAGTGAGCGAGGGAACGTTGTATTTAAGAGATTTAAATATGACCGCTTCCCTTTTCACAATTTGAATGCGAACACATTCTCGCATAAATATATATATATATATATATATTTATATATACATATACGTATACACAAGAAACTCGCCATTCATATATGTATGTATCTAAAAATGAAGTTTTCTTCCGGTAATTCCAGAATGACCGTAACAAGCTTGTATTTTCGTAGTGTACGATTACGATTGCATTCAGCGATCCATTTTTTTTGCATCATTCTGTATGTACTTAGCGTTAAATGTTCTGTGAGATCCGATATCTATCTTAAATAACATTTAATAATTTCAGTCACATTTAGCGTTAAATGCTGGAGCGTGTTATAGATACGGATCGATGACTGTCGAATGTTCCATCATAAATCGAAAGATCGAACTGACATATATACGTACTTAATTGTTTTCTTATACCTTTGATTATATTTGTGAGTGTGACATCGTAAGTTGTTGTGTATTGTTAGTTATAAAAGACTCTCTCTCTCTCTCTCTTCCTAAAAACAGGGTTTTAACGAAAGGAAACTATATAAAACTGCCTTTAACATTACGTAGGGATTCAAGTGATGTGCGTAAGCTCCCTGCAAAAAAATAGATGAATAAAAAAAGTTTTACTTAGATATATTGATTATGTCTGTCAATCTCTAGCGCTTGGTGCAAATTATATTGTCAAATATGATATATTTAAAATAGGAAATTTTTAGTTTAAATATGTGACTCGATATAGAAGAAAACGGTTTCTTTGATTTATCTCTTGTGGGATTTAAATAGAATAATTAAGAAATAACAAAGATATGACTCATTTAAGGAATTATAAAGCCAAACACTCCGCGATGGAGGAAATATAAGAAATTTATAATGTAAGTAAATTAAATTTCTTATACAAATTTTTAATTCAGCTATTTTTTGCAGGACCAATATTTGTGTGGTAGATTTAAAACTAACACAAATTCTCTGAGAAATATATATAGATATAGTTATATATACATACATAAGATTTCAATATTCTCGAAATATTGAATTTAGTGTCGTTGCGATAATTGTACGTCGAGTATATTTACGGACCAATAGCAATAGAAACTCGAAGAATTTACTACGATAACCCGTTACGTTTTCTATCTCGATAAAATCCCCAAGTTACTCTACGGTATGTTTTAGTCCACTTAGAGTACTTAATATTACGGAATGTAATGTTAAAACTTATGTTAGAGAATCAGACATTTATTTATATGTCGTTTGTCGGTGTGTATATGATAATAAAAATTTTATACGTTTACTCGTATATGCTTCTCGTGATTTATTAATTTCGAGTAAGCGCATTTATAAACGCAAGTTAGGCACATTATTATTCGAGAAAAATATGCATGAATCGTTACATACACTATTGAAGAATTGTGAAGTTTACCTAAAAGAAGAGCGAAGTTATATGAATTATCGTACTATAAAAAATATAGATTTATTTTACGTTTGAAATTATACAATAGCACGATGATTTAAACAATTTTATTTATAATCTTAATTTTTTAATTTTATTCTCAACAAATCATTTTTAAAATAATATTATATATTTTTTATTACATTTTTTTAATTGAAAATTTTAATCTTATTTTTCGCGAAAAAAGTTATATTATGAAATATATATCATTATTTACATAATTATCATCTCTTCTTAAAGTGAATTTCACAATTGATATATTAAAACGGTCGTTTTTTTTTGTATCAAAATTTAATTAATATCATAATATAAATCTTGGATATATCATATTTACCATCGGTAATACTAATCGTATATCGCATGCGATAAATTTTAATAACGGTTCGTCGAAATCTAGAAGATTGATCTCTCGTTGATAATATGTTTCATTATCAATCATATCTGACTAGAAGAATCGTTTCGATATTTTAAGGCCACATTTAAAAATATATCCGTGCAATTCTTTTCCAATTAGAGATCGTTATTTGAGATGAACCGATTGCCTTCCGAATTCTTGCCAGAGTATCGATATTTGCACTTGCCGTACGCGCCTGGCAAAAAAGAAAATTTATCATTAATGTCCAGTACATTTACTAGAGCGTATAAATTTATGAATAATTCAGCAATTTTAAAAATTAAATTTTTTTTTTCATACAGTGCGCGGAGATACGTCAATACATTCACCTTGACACACATTCGCCTAAACCCGTTTAGAAGTTTACCTCAGATCGAATCGATCCGCGTATCCGATCCTATCGTGGTGAAAATGTTATCGCGATTAGGATGCAGCCGCGAAAACAATGGTTATCAGTGAATAGCGTTATCTAACGTTTAATTGCTCATTACTTCAACGTTACTCAGCACAATGTACAACGGCGATTGTCTCGAGTACGTATATGTATATGTCATTGTTTTCGTAACGCCATCCTATGTTTGAACGGTACCAATATTTAGAAATTCTTATCTTTTACATTCTTTTTTTCTCGCAAATCTATGTATTGAGCATATCGTCTTATAATACGATGAATTTGTACACTGTTGAAAATTTGTGTTTTCTTGTTAAAAAATATGCCGGTTAAAATTTTTGTGTTAAATATTTAACACATTCATGTATTAATTTGACATATTGTTGTTGCGTTAATTACATTTGCTTAAATTATTAAAATAATTGAAAAATAAGTATAAAAATAACACAATGTGCATATATTTTTAATTTTCCACAATAGATACAATATATTCTATATTATTAGCAACAGGATTTATCTATTAAAATTTCCAAAAATAATGTTGATTTTATTCTACAATAGAAGTGAGAGTGACTACAGACTATCAATAATTTTTCCAAGTTATAATTTTATCATTAAAAATATGTTGATTTTACACAAAATTTATTTCAAATTTCTATGAAGTTTGCATTCATTTTGTGTTGAAATATTAATATAATATTCACATATATAGTGTCACAGTCAAATATGATATATTTAAAATAGGAAATTTTTAGTTTAAATATGTGACTCGATATAGAAGAAAACGGTTTCTTTGATTTATCTCTTGTGGGATTTAAATAGAATAATTAAGAAATAACAAAGATATGACTCATTTAAGGAATTATAAAGCCAAACACTCCGCGATGGAGGAAATATAAGAAATTTATAATGTAAGTAAATTAAATTTCTTATACAAATTTTTAATTCAGCTATTTTTTGCAGGACCAATATTTGTGTGGTAGATTTAAAACTAACACAAATTCTCTGAGAAATATATATAGATATAGTTATATATACATACATAAGATTTCAATATTCTCGAAATATTGAATTTAGTGTCGTTGCGATAATTGTACGTCGAGTATATTTACGGACCAATAGCAATAGAAACTCGAAGAATTTACTACGATAACCCGTTACGTTTTCTATCTCGATAAAATCCCCAAGTTACTCTACGGTATGTTTTAGTCCACTTAGAGTACTTAATATTACGGAATGTAATGTTAAAACTTATGTTAGAGAATCAGACATTTATTTATATGTCGTTTGTCGGTGTGTATATGATAATAAAAATTTTATACGTTTACTCGTATATGCTTCTCGTGATTTATTAATTTCGAGTAAGCGCATTTATAAACGCAAGTTAGGCACATTATTATTCGAGAAAAATATGCATGAATCGTTACATACACTATTGAAGAATTGTGAAGTTTACCTAAAAGAAGAGCGAAGTTATATGAATTATCGTACTATAAAAAATATAGATTTATTTTACGTTTGAAATTATACAATAGCACGATGATTTAAACAATTTTATTTATAATCTTAATTTTTTAATTTTATTCTCAACAAATCATTTTTAAAATAATATTATATATTTTTTATTACATTTTTTTAATTGAAAATTTTAATCTTATTTTTCGCGAAAAAAGTTATATTATGAAATATATATCATTATTTACATAATTATCATCTCTTCTTAAAGTGAATTTCACAATTGATATATTAAAACGGTCGTTTTTTTTTGTATCAAAATTTAATTAATATCATAATATAAATCTTGGATATATCATATTTACCATCGGTAATACTAATCGTATATCGCATGCGATAAATTTTAATAACGGTTCGTCGAAATCTAGAAGATTGATCTCTCGTTGATAATATGTTTCATTATCAATCATATCTGACTAGAAGAATCGTTTCGATATTTTAAGGCCACATTTAAAAATATATCCGTGCAATTCTTTTCCAATTAGAGATCGTTATTTGAGATGAACCGATTGCCTTCCGAATTCTTGCCAGAGTATCGATATTTGCACTTGCCGTACGCGCCTGGCAAAAAAGAAAATTTATCATTAATGTCCAGTACATTTACTAGAGCGTATAAATTTATGAATAATTCAGCAATTTTAAAAATTAAAATGCTTAAAGTTGTATTTCGATTGTATTACAATGTTTTTTTTTTTAACAATCTTTAACACAATTGAACGATTTGATTTGATTATACGCACCCTTGTGATCCAGAGGAGTACGTAGCGAGTTCGGCAAGGGCGTGTAATGGATGTTGAAGTATATGTCGTCGAACTCGTTGTCGGTGTGCGTCGAGCTAGGTACAAAGTTACATTCCAGCTCCGGAACGAGCTTGATCGTCCTGGAGTACTTGCCACGAGCCTTAGCGTCCAGCCTCTCCTGCTGAGTGACTCTTCGCGAGTCCAGGAAACGAAGACTCGGAGGTAAAGTATGGATGGCGTAGAGCCTGTAACGCTTATAATCGTCCTCGTCGGTGGATGTCGGGTTGGTGAGCTGATCGGGACAGCCGGGATTGCCCAGGAGACTCACATACTCTATATTAGGACAGCATTCTCGTATCCGTTCTAGAGCTCTGTCGATGTTAGATATCTATAAGAAGGAAATAATTTGGTTTTCAAAGCATACAGAAATCCAAAAGAACGTTTACATAAGGACTTTAAGAAAGAAGAAAAATAGAATAAAATAATTTACAAGCATGTTAGACAAGGTTGGCACTTTTAAATAATAAATTTAAACTTTGTGTCTTAATGTTATTTTTACTCAAATATATATCTTAAAGTTTTCTAGTTTCTTAAAGAAAAGAGATATTATTTGCTAGAAAATTTATATCGTATGTACAAAAAAAAATTTCAAACATCACAGAAGATATTAAAATATTTCTGTTAAAAATTGTTTTGCAAAAAAGATTTAAGAACAAAATCGTCTCTAACAAATGACGGTAAAATTTTGAAGAAAAGAAATATTGTTTAATGACTTTCTGATTGAATTTTAATACATATAGATTTTTTTAAATCACACAGTGTTTTGATATAAGAATTTTATTTATTTTTATTATCTCTCCAAGTAGAGCAATTACCTTGTTGTTGTTTAGACTCAACGTAGTCAAAGTCGGGATGCACGATAGCGTTTTGAGATTGTCGAGTTTGTTATTGTCTAGAATCAATTCTTGAAGTTGCTCGAAATCTTTTACGCCGGAAACGGTGGTCAGTTCGTTGTACGAGAGATCCAAACCGAGACAATTGTGACCGACAACTCCCACCAATCCATTGGGAACCTTTTCTGCTTTTTGTCCGGTGTACCAAGCCTAAATTATCGATAGATAAGAATAAAATAAATATAAAAATAACAGAAAAGATATAAATATGAGTAAAGAATAAAAATGTAGAAAAATTTTAAACTTTAGAATCAATTTTAGAAATGAAAAAATAAAATTGTTGTAAACAACAACGTAAAGAAAGTACAAGACTTTATTAACTAATTTAATTTTAGATAAACTTCCAGTTGAAAAGAAATTTATATAATTTTTTATTATAATTTTTATAACATTTTATACACAATTTGTACAATAAAATCTTATAATTCTAGATTAAGATTTTAATCGAGAAAACACTTATTAACATTGAAAATTAAGATATATATTGATACTATTTGAAATTTAATTTAGATTTAAATCTAAATTTAAAAAATTTATTCAAGTAATTTGGTCATATTCAATAAAAAAGATAAATAGTTAACATAAGATTAACTCTTTCCAACTATATATCTCCCACACATTTCACAATTTCTGTTTTCTTCCAAGTTCGAGCATGTACTTTTTACTTTATGACAACAAAAAGTGCAAGAGAGTGCAGTTGAAAAGCGCAGATCCGTATCAGTCGACACGTATCATAATATACGCATTGATTAAATGTTATTGCGTACAATTAAAATCGATTTTTTTTATAATTACCCGTCCATTATCGAGTGTCAATCCGCTCCTATTGAAGTCTTGCTGACTGAAACCCGCCATGTTGCATATTGTCCCACGCAAATAGAGAGAGAGAGAGAGAGAAAGCATTATCGCGCTGTTAATAACATAGATAAACCTTGTGCGTATATACATATGCGTATATATTGTTAGCATAATAAAATTCGATATCTTGTACGCATGATCATATATGCAATAACAAAAAAAAAAAATTTGTATAGACTGTTCAAGACAAGCGATATATGTTAAATTTAAGTCAATTTTTTCAACAGTATAAGAAAAACAGATGAAAATCGCGAAAATTGTTATTTAATAATGATAGAATGTAAAAAGAAATTCAATAAAAAAATAAAAAATATTTATGATCCAATTTCAACTAAACATTCTGAAAATATATTTAGTTCGCTTGTTCGAAAAAAATTAGAAAAATTTATCACCATTGAAATAAAACCTTCTCACACATGTAATAATTATCGTATCACTCGTTATCATAACTTGCCAGATACTGGACCTTGAACATGGAGGCTGTTAATACACTATTTGTTACCAGAAGGCAGGAAGCAAAAATCAGTATTATCGTTGTCCTGTTCCGTTCAGTGGAAGAACAAATAGTCAAATGAAAGAATTCAGAGTCAGTATAGCGAGAATTTCGTTCCGCGTCGTGTCTTTCTTCGACTGTTGCTCTCGTTAATCATTGCAAAATATCAATTTATTAAGATTATTAAGAATTATAGTAGTTTCTACTGTAAATCTTTGAAGGTAATACATTTTCTTAATCCAGGATAAAAAGAAAATATTCAAACAAATTAAAGTGAAATAATTAAATATACATCACTAAAAGTATGTAAATTCGCTTCGAAATCAGCAAAAAATAGTGCGATTCTAATTGACTAGCCACAAAAATCCGGAGAACCAAGATTGAATTGATCTCAACAAGATGACGAAGAGTGCTCGTTATTCGACTTTCAAGGAGCCTCCCATTCGAGGCTCCTGGACTACCGGAAAAATCGCACAACGTTTCGCTTCGAATTGGCTGCTGGCGTGCTGTTGTGGTTCTTGTTACGCGGGACAAAAGGCAGCTTCGACTTCAAGATCAAACGGAGAAAAGATCCCGAAGTCCGTCGTCGAATCGCAGATTCCGTCGATCGATTCTACGAAATCGGAAGACGGTAGTGAACTCGCGATGGAGGAAATTCTTCTGACGGATCGCAATCATGGAGTATCAAAAAATGTTGCGACGCAGGACGTCGCTGAAGATGACACTTCGTTGATAAACCGCAAAAACGGTTCCTTGATCGATACCTCGGATTCCAAGAGCAAGACCTCGTCCAGTAGCGGAGCTTTGAGCAACGGGACGAGACGCGTGATGGGCAGTTTGCCGGTGCTTCCGAGCAAGGAGAAGAAATCAGCATCTAACGACGAGAAGAATGTGTCGGAAAGCGATTCGGAAATAGGGCATCCCGCGAGAATCTTCGCCAAATGCTCGAAACGATACAGGCAGCAAAGAGCGATAAATGTTCCACAATTGATAATAAGTTAGCCGAAAAATAATTTAAATAATAATTTAAAAGACTGTAAAAAAAGATTTAATCGCGAATTATTAAAGAAAAAAATCCAAAATCTTAAAATGTTAAAAGAATCTTTCAAATTAAAACTTATCATTAAAATTGTTATTTTAAAATAATCTCAAAAATTAAAAAAGAAATAATTAAGCGCGATTATTATTACATATTATTATATGTCATGTTATGGAAATATATAATTATATTATATAAAGACATTCAGCATAATAAAATTCGATATCTTGTACGCATGATCATATATGCAATAAGGCTCGTTGGTCTAGGGGTATGATTCTCGCTTAGGGTGCGAGAGGTCCCGGGTTCAAATCCCGGACGAGCCCAATTCTTTTGCATTTTGATTTTTTTTTAATTTTCAACTTCAACACAACTCTTTAGTCATTAAAAAATATATACATTGCATTTTATATATTGTGTTAAGACAGTTACAAAGTATATTGTTCATTCAATATACTACAGACAGTACATATATAAAATGCTATTATTTCTTATGTACAAACCCGTTCTATATATAACATTATAATATTCATTTGCGATTTACTTTATTTTTATGAGTCTCATTCCTTAAAGACTTAGATTAAAATTATATATAAATATATCTCAACATATTTTTCTTTCAATAAATATCATTATTAACAAATTTACACAAAGACGCGAATCCTAATAGCCGAAAACGATATTTTACTATGATATGAAATCGCTCAAGGTTTTTTTATTCTTCTTTAGTTTATATATTCTGTGAGATGTGCTGCTTATTTTCGGAATTGAAATTTTGTTGGAGGGACCTGCTTCTTGTTCGTATTCTTTGACATTTGAATGATCTTGCTCATCCGACTTATCTTGCTTTAGCTCCTTTACGAATTCGTCTTTAGAATTGGGAAAAATGTTTTCATCAATCTTTGGAGAATTATTATCACTAAAATAAAGAATAAGTGTAATAAATGTAGTGTACTTAATATAATATAATATATTATACTGTACCTTGTATTGTGCAAAGATTTTTCAGATTCTATCTTCATATATGGCGTTGACAAGTTTATTTCATTATGAAAATGGAACATAGATTGGAAAGTTCTTACAAAATCAGTCGCAGTCGGTGCAGTAGTATCAATGTGAAACAATTCTTCGCTGAATGGTTTTGTAGCAATATACTCTATAAGATATAAATAATGATGCTTAACTTATATTCAAATCAATTTACTTTAACTTTATTTTTAATTTTTAGCTGTTTGGAAGAATAATATTACACGTTATACAAAAAATACTTACTCCTAATCAACTCTGCACCTTCTGCTTTATATTCTGCAATTTCCTCATCTTTTTGTTTTACTAAATCCAATAGAATCTTATATCGGCGAACCAGTTCCATCGATGACAAGCAGAGAGGCATGGTCACATTTTCCCAAAACTGTTGCGGCGTTTCTTTGAGAAGATCTAACGAGAATCTCAATTTCAATCTTGATCTTTCAAAATCTTGATCTTTCCGCAGTTCTATTCGATATGTGGAAAGTTCTACAGTATGTGTATGCATATGCTTGGGAATATCGTTTAACATATCCATTACCAGTTGCTTCCAATCAACAGCTTCAAGATTTAAGAGAGGATTCAAGGTCTAAAAAGCAATACAATATATATTATACATATAAGTATATGTATAAAATAAGTTTATTATTAAAAAAACTACAAAATAATTTCTTAAATTCGAATCTATATTTTTTTCTCCTGTGGTTCCTATAGCGGATAATAGAGATTTCAATGTATACTATGTACAATATGTATAAGCATAGTAATATATCACATATAATTATAAAATGATTCATTCGAGCACCTGAAATTTGTGGAGCATAGTTTCATCTGTCAGAGTCTCTATCCAAATTTCTATTAGATTCGTTAAAAGAACTTTCCACGGCTCGTTCTTTTTCGTGAAACAAATCATGTGAGCTTCGTTGTTTATTTTAACATTTTTCCAAATCCTGTTATGCTCACAGTTGTCCGGAATCATATTTATGTAATTTCCAATCTTAACGATATAAGACGATAAAATAAAGAAATAAAATTCAAAATACAAACATATATAAATTATGTATCGCGCGAACAGTATTGGTTATCATATAACCTATCAAAGTTTCTTATTAAATCCCTTAATGACTTCATAATGCTATTATGATTAATTAAATGCGTAAATTAATCAAAAACATCGCATTTAATAAACAGATCTTTGTATCATGTGATTTGTTTTTGATCAATAAAGAATTTGCCTATGCCTATACGTCAGTTGGTAAAATACATAGACATATGCTGCGGTCGGGAAGACGCTAGAAATGCTTCGAGGCGTTGCATTAACCAATCAGAATAAAGAAATCTTTATTCTTTCTGTCCTGATTGGTCAATCAAACTCTTCGAAGCATTTCTAGCGTCTTCTCGACCGCAGCCGGCCACAGCTCTTTTGACGAAGTTAGCGATCTAGTAGTAGTATAGGTATCTGTGGCTATTTCTCTGTCCCGCTAATAATAATAATACTATAGACATAAGTTCCGACTGACAACGTGTCGGGTTCGGACGTGTTTTTGCGTACTGCGTATGTCCTTTGTCTGGACCTTTTTTTTGGACTTTCTCCTCTCTTAAGAGGAGTTTTTGCTTATATCTTACAAACCCATAAGAAACAATGGTGTATGGGCGACTAATGCCCAAACACATACACGATGAAAGAGAGACAAAGACGGCGCAATCATCTCTCTTTGTCAAACGATCAGTGTATTACTAGAAAAATGTCCTCATTAGCTGCTCTTTGCATATAGCTCTAGTGATATCCGTTTTTTTCGTATATGTAGCCTCAAAAAAGTCATATTTCTTCCTCTAACTTTTTTTGCTATATTCTTTACAAAGCTTAGATTGGCGCTACAGAGTCGGATTTTGCATTTTGGCTCTCAAAAAATTTATAATTAATAAAATACAGCTCATGGCCAACTGCACCTAATCCGCCATGAGCTGTACCAGAGCTGTACCTTGTTTATCAACTTATGAAATATTATTTTAATTCTTTTTTCCAAAAGATCACTCTGTAGCGCCAATCTTACGATCCTACTGATTACGAATATTGTTGTTAGAATATAATTTTCTTTGTATTTTGGCTGTAATACGAAAAAAACGTATTCGTAATTCACGTCTTCCAGCGAAAGGTCTCTACTGTCTCTCCTGCCGACTCTTAAGAAGTTTTGAGTTCTTGCTACCATGCGCACACTCTGCTTGGTCGACGTCACCCGACGTCCTCTGTCAGCCATGTCAATTATAACGATTTCTATCGAGCTCTCGCGATACTCCGGTATCGATATAACATCGATTTTGCTTTTTGCTTAATCAACACGCACGCACTTCCGCTCTCGGATTCCTCACCACGCTTTTGTAGAGTGCTATTCATATATTTTGTCATCTGTATAGTCGTTGATAATATATATAAAGTAGTTAATCTCAGTTTCACAGTGATTGGTCTTCTACTTCGATATCCACTGATCCTTTCTCAGTATGGTGAACCCTGCTAAAATCAAACTTTTGACAAAAGACAATTATGACACGTGGCGAATGCAGATAGAAGCCGTGTTAATCAAGAATGACTTGTGGGAATACGTGAGCGGCGAGTGTCCCCTTCCGAAATTACCGGCAGATAAAACTATTGTCACGGAGATAGAATGGCTCGAAAATGCGACAGCACAAGATCAGTGGTGGAGAAATGACAAAAAGGCACGATCGGACTTGATTCTGGCTATCCATCCGTCGCAGCTTCCGCAGATTCGACACTTGACGTCTTCGAGAGAAGTCTGGCTCGAACTCGAGTCAATCTATGCGTCGAAAAGACCGGCGAGGAAGGTGACCCTACTCAAGCAGCTTATTATGCGCTTGGTGAACGGTGGAGACGTAAGACACCACATGAATAAATTCTTTAATGCTGTCAACGAACTCTCGGCAATGGATGTTCACATTAATGGTGATTTATTATCCATTATGTTACTATACAGTCTTCCGCCAAGCTATGAGAATTTCAGGTGTGCGATCGAGTCACGCGACGAACTCCTCACAGCAGAGGCTCTCAAGGTTAAGATTCTCGAGGAGAACGACGTCAGGGCACAGACTGCAATGGTTAAGGCGGCCAATGCTCTCGCAATTGGTGGAAAACGTCGAAGAACGAGACGACGGAAAAAGAAAGTGAAGCAAACTGGCACTACCGAAGACGCGTCAAGAATTGTATGCTACGAGTGTGGTAAGACAGAAGTCTCCTAACTGCGCGGATATTTCTGACAGATCCTCCGAAAAACCAAAGCGGAGACCAACGTGCCGAGTTCCGGCAAAGCCGCTCGCTAATGCAGCCGACGACACATACTTAGCTCACCACACTATCTTTGAAGAAAATTGCCAAGTCTCGAGCGTACACGCGCATGGATTCTGGCACCGCGCATTTGTATGGCCAAAGAGATCTCTTTGAGAAGATTGATTCTTCGACAACGGGCAGACTCAACCTAGCGAGCCAAGCTTCAACCGTGGTGGAAGGAAGAGGACCTGTGAAGATACTAGTATCGGGTAACCAAAGCCGTCGAGCTTCACAACACACTTTTTGTTCCAGACTTGATAATTTCCTAAATTTCCTAAAATTGTTGATAGAGATCATACTGTCACATTCCGCAGCGACTCAGTGGTGGTTACTGATCAAGATGGAGACAAAGCTAACCAAGCTAACCGACGAGATAACTTGTATTATATTCAAGAAGAAGTCGACTGTGCGGGGGTCGTCAAGGCACGTCCACGCTCTGACTTGTGGAAGTGACACGGACGCCTGGGACACCTAAACTCCAGGGACTTGATTAAGATCATCGGTAGTCTCGATCAACAGTTATCCACCACGAAGGAGGCTGAAGACTTGAAGCGATGCGACATTTGTTTGCGGGGGAAGATGACGGCTCTCCCATTTCCAAACGGAAGCCCACCGTGTGCCGAAGTTTTGAATATTATGCACACTGATGTTGTAGGTTCTCTCCGTGTCCGATCAGCGAATGGTGCCAGATTCTTTGTTACCTTCATAGACGACATAGTATAAATATATTTTATTAAATAATTCTATTATTAAAAAATAAGCACTTCATAACTGAATGGTTTGTGAAAAAAGCTGAGTGATGTATTTTAAAAACGTAGTGAGAATTGTTACTATTTAAAATATATTATATATATAATATGTATTGCATATTTTTGTGGGATTATATTAAACTTATTTTTAATAATAATTAAAATAAAACACACTTCTCTTTCTTTCTTATAAGAGTATGATGAAAAGGTTCATTTTTTATAAAATTTTTAATTTTTTGAGAAATGTCTGTATACATTGTAACTTTCGCAAATTTTGAGATATCAGGTTAAATTTTTTTACATGTATAAAGTATTATTAAAGGATGGTTGCTACTGAATTTGATGAGTATTGGTGAAAGGGTTTATTTTTTATAAAATTTTGAATTTTTTGAGAAATGTCTATACACGCTGTAATTTTCGGAAAATTTGAGATATCAGATTACATTTTTTTACATGAATAGAGTATTATTAAAGGATGGTTAGAGGAAGCAATGTGCAAGTTTCTAATTTGCACAACTCTACTTGTATTTATTTCTTTTTATTTATATTAAATTATGTTTTCAAATTTCGTTGAAATTATATATTCTAATCATATTCATATAAAAAACTAAGGAAAGTAGTTAGATATATAAAAAATTAACAGAAATACTATGAGAAAATAAATAATAATTTAACAAAGAATATATAATATATAAGAATATAATTTAACAGTTAATCAAATCTATTAATTAAATTGTCCTCGAATTCAACTTTCTCTGGCTGCGAATTAAATGTAACTGACTATGCATTGCGACTCGCCGGAAGTTTTAACGGAGACTTCCGTCTAGACACTTCCTGCCAATTAGTAAGCATAGCAGGATTACACTTGCTTGTATAAAAGGACTTGCGAGATTTATCAGCGCCACGGTCCTTGCACAATCCGTCAGACGGCGTGAAATTTTCGGTTTTACGTAAAGACATCTTCGACGTATTGCCAGATGCTTTCTCTCTCTTTGTTATCAAATAATTGCGAAGTAATACGTCGTCGTATTTTGGTGAGAGTTCGAGAAGTTCTTTGGCGAAAACTTTATCAAATTCCACGCGTGCTTTTCTCGTCTTTCCATTTCCTGCAAAGAAGGATATATCGGAACATTTAGATTTTTATTAATTTAGAAATTTAAATATATATATATATATATTCATATATATAATAATGTTTTTATTTATTAATAAATGTATCTCTAATTTACGACTTTAATATACATTACCGTGTATTTTCTCGTTAACGATTTCTTTTTCAGCGAAACTTTTACTGACATCAGTTTTTGATGCTCGATATTTTCTCATCGTATTGTTGAGAAATCTTAATTTTAAACAGGGATTTCCAGTTTCGTTTGTATATTGTGATGTCATTACATGCTTCGATGCTACATGCTGTAATAAAAGCTTCTTGAAGAAAGTTGTAATGACGAATTTTGACTGTAATTATTAACTCTGTCGCTGGTATAAAAACACAAAGATGTACATTAATATAAAAAGATATTTAAAGAAGTTACTCGAAAATTATATCACTAATTAAGTTTTTTGTACCATTTTTCGAACAATTTCGTCCTTTCTCCTGCATCTCGATGCTAAGGTATTTAAAATATCCTTGGTGTACGCATTTATCTTTCTCGTGATACTCGATAATTCGTTGTATTCGAGTTTAAGTTGTCTGACGAGGTAACTCTCAACTCCCGAAATCGTTATATCAGAATCGATCGCATTATTATTTAAAAGATTACAGGATACTCCTACATCCTTGACTAGGATGGCATCTTGAAAACTATCAATTTTATTACTTCTGTAACACGAATCACAAATCTTGCTTATTCAATTCTTTAATTATAAATATATCGAAAAGTTAGCGAAATAAAATAATGGAAAGAAAAATATAAACAAATAAAAGAAAGAGAAAATCTCAATAAAAATTTCAAGAATTGAAGTTATATTTGAAATAATATATCAATAGAATTGAAAGTAATATTTCTCCATTTATTATTTTTTGCATTAATTGAAAGCGACATTTTCAATTTTTTGGAAACTAAAGGACATGCGCGTTTCATTATAAGTTTCGTATTACATCTTTACATTTTTAATAAATAAAATTGCACCTATAATAAGGATATCCATAATAATCGATCCTTTGCAAGGGATCGTCCTGTATTACTACGGATTCATCGCGCGTATAATTTTTTACGACATTAATCGAATTCGATGATATCGTCGAAGCAATCGGATTTTTATCTTGCCGTAAAGGAGAAGCATTCTCGAAATTCTTCGCGCCGGAAATCGCTGAATATTTTCTTCTCTCCGACATAATACTAGATGCATCGCCCGTTTCCGGGGAGCTAATTGCGCATATCTGGAGACGCAGATTTTATTAATTAACGATACGTGATGGGCGTATATATAAGTGATAGTCTCTTATGCTCCATTATTTTATTATTAATAATATATCTAAATGAATATATATATTTTTATCACATTTATATATCATATTGTAAGTCATACACACAATAGTGATAATTACCTGAAAATATAGCGCGGAAGCAAACGTAGCGTCGCAACACGAGGGAAGATGTGAGGACAATTACTTATCAACAGATTCATCGATTAAAGAATTCGACCGATTAAAGGATTCATCAATTGTATGTAATTACCGAGATCCTGAGCTTTCTTCGGCCCATCACCGAGAAACACAAGCAGGTACCGTATTCGTGTCTTTGTCGCACTTTGTTAGACATATCCATCACATTATAATAAAATCGCGATATTACCAATCAATTTTGGAAAACGAAAAAAGAATTAATATTTCCTTGTTTGGCCTAAATAGGGGGTTATATTCACCTCTCAATAAAGCGATCGAGATTAATTCTTGACTGCAACCTGTAGGCAACTTCGTTTACGCTTGTTCAGAAATCTATTTTCTACAGTATGTATAGAGTGTTATATACTTTAACTTCTTTCTTAAATATGTACTATAAATTAAAATTTGCGCTTATCAATAAAAAGCCAATTTCTTGAGGAAATATATATGTTTTACGTAAACAAATGCCGAAGAAAATTGCACTGAGATCTAAGCGGTCTTCCTCTAGATTTTAAAATGTTATGTATTATTAATTTTATGACAGATCCGCCATTGAACTGATTGTAAATAAGGAATTCTACGCCACTGGTGGCTCATTTTCTACGGCCGACAGTTGCGGCTTACACGATAACGATGACGATGGCGGCGTTAACAGATTAACATCGTCTTCATGGCTTTGGGCGCCTATTGGCTTTAAGGCATTGAAATTTCATTTGATATTTTATCGGTTTTTAACTAATTAGTAAAATACAAAAGGCAATTATCATTTAAAAATACGAAAATATAAATTTTATGTGAGTATATTTATATTAGTTATATAACTATATATATTTCTATACACGAAAAATTTTATTGTATGAGAGCGCGATTCTTGTGACATTAGTTTTTCCAATGAGATTCTCTCGGTTCAATATCCGAGAATGATTCTCTCAAACTTTGCTCTTTTACAATTTTTCACAATTCTCGACATAATAATATGAGAATAGTAATAAAAAGGTGAGATATGTTTCGATTTTTAATACGGCAAATTTTTTTCTGCTTTTGCAATTTTTTCAAAAGTTTAAAATATTTCAATTTTTGTATATCACGGGCCCAGAAAAGGCCCATACTGGTATACATCACTGTACCAGTTCGCCGAGCACGGTCGAGGAACAGGTCGCGACGTCGCGGCCCCGACAGTCTTCGGCGTTTCGTTCGCCAGTCATCGTCGGATCCGTCTCTCTGGGTCCTCTGATATCTCGCGCGAGGATGTGCAAGTCTTAGTGCGCAATTCATCGTCCGAAGAGAACCTTCAGAAATCTGTGTAAAGGATCTCTCCAAGAATTATACTTGCCACTCTGGAAGATTCATAGCGGTCCCAGGGATCGCGATGTCTTTGAACACCGCGTTCGGCTCGAGTCCGATGAGAGTCGTGAAGAAAATTGATTATTAGTGACCAGTACCCAAAAAGATTGATTGCTGATTGATAAATATAATATTATTAATATTGGAATATAATAAAATAACCGGTTAGATTTAATTACGATATTGTTGTTATTAAAATATATTGTATTTTATCGATATTGAAATAATTTACAGGAATGATAAATAACTATTCAAGAATCCAGAGAAAGTAGCGACGATCGCTGATTCGCCATCGGATTCGAGAAAGTTGTATATCGCTTTGCGCGATATGTCGGGGACTCAAGTGACATTTTCGCTTCTATTTCTGAACTAAGCTCGTTCGCTGCAACGATTGACCGGAACATTTGATCGGAATAGTAATGTGCGGAAAAGGGTATCAAGTCGATACCAAAAAATATATTGCAGCTCGTTTATTAGTGAAAGCGCAGTGATCGAAAAAATTAAGTGGAAAAAATGCACAGAGAGAAGACAGAACCAGAGCGAATTCGCGCGATTGATAAGAGGAATCATGGCATAAATAGATAAATAATAAATATAATAGCGATAAGAGCAATGACATTTGTGACGCAAGGATAACCAGTGACTTTATCAGCTCGATATCGGTCCGGAGTCTGGTTATCACAGTTTCCTTTAATGAGGGTTTATATATAGAGATTAGATGGATGGTATGTGTCAAGACTAAAGGAGAGTGATTTTTGTGAATATCGAGACGAGTGAGATCGCGGCGTGGATCGAATGAGACACGTATCGAATGGAGTGACGCCGGGATTTCTCGCAGATCATCATCGTCGTGGATCATCGATGTAGCGCGATGTCGGTCTGGTTGCCTGTCCTGGCGGCGACGCTGTGCCTCTGGATGAGCGCTGGTGAGTTCAATGCGAGATCCCGCCGTACGCGCCGGGATTGGCAGATTGAGATATATTTATGTCTTAATGATTAAATTTAAAAAAATTATAAATCTATATTGCTGTCATTTTAATTAATGGACTCAAATTAATAAATAATTAATTAATAACGAATATTTAAAAAATACACTAATTCTGGAAAATTATAGTAATTAAAAGCATCTTCGCGAAATGATATGATGATTAATGCTCTAAGATCTCTGAGAAATCGGAGGATAGCAAGAGATCTATAAAGTAGCAGTTGCGAAATAATTAGGAATTCAGAAAACCGAGAGAATCTTTTACAAGCATTCCATGAAGCCGAAGATATGTCGCCAAGAGTATCCATAGCTTCCTAGATGAAAAATATCCGTGATACTCGTTTTTATTTATTTTAAACTATTCTTTTATAATGATGCAATATCTTGGAGCAAGAATGTTTACAATGTCCGCAATAATTCCAAACGAGATAATTTCGAAATTACTGATTAATATATATATTATACATTTTTTCTAAATATAATCTTCTAACATCGCATATTGCAGCTTTTTTGAGAAAAAGTATATATGAGATGAGTTATACAAATATTTTTTTTCTAATATATATAATATCGTGGAGAAAGCTGTGCGCATTCGCATGTATAAAGATATTAGAACAATCGTTAGTGCATTATTTAAACACGCGACGTATTTTTTTATCAGAAAGAGAAAGAGAGAGAGATAATTTCTTTTTATTTGCATAAAACAACGGCTGTTTCGAGATACAAACTTGCAGAATTATGTTCGATACAGATATATTGCCTTGGATATGCCAACGATACCTTTCTCTACAAATCGACTATATGTGCTATAATAAAAGATATTTGCTGTAACAAAACATCTTTCGTAGTTTCAGATTTTACACAGTAACTTATTACAGTACTTCAACTTTAATTTTTTTGTAAATATCCTTATAATAAATTTTAGATATAATTATTGAAGATTCCTTTAATATTTCTTACATAAATTATTTGTAAATTCGCAATAAAATGAGCATATAATAAATATTGAAATATGATATAATATCTCTTTTTAAATTATCATAAAGTTTTATTCATTTCTTTTTAAATTAATTTTGCATAGATATGATATCAAGGCTATACATCTAGACAAATTTAATATGTGAAATACCAAATATTGTCACATCGGCCAATCTCATATATGCCAAGGCATCATATATGTCACTACTCATGACTGTTCTCGATAGCGAATGGTCGGGATTTGAGCAAGTAGAAAGTCCATAATATCTCAAGAAAGTCTTGCGAAGGCCTTTCAAAGTCGGCCTTTTGTCAAATCCCTCTTCCTCAACTCAGATAATTGCCGAAGAAAGCCAGAGAGCAACCGATCGCTCGCGCACGCGGTAACAGTTGCGACACGATTACGAGAATGTATGTTCGAGCGCAAGAATGCAACAAGAGGAGGAAGATGACGGATATTTTGCATGTATACGAACATACCGACAATCGTTTGAACGTTAAAGACTTTAATTAGTCGAGTGCGCAAATAATTGCAATCGAACCTCGTAATTGCAATCGAACCTCGTAATTGCAATTTAATTCCTGGCATCCTGTAAGATGAGTTCTATGGCCATTTTAGTTCGTACAAAAAATAACAAGAAAACAAAATACCTTTTAAATAGTAATATTGAAATATCTTATCGATCGATATGTGTGATTTATTTAAAGTGACAGATAATAGAAATTATATTTTCGTAAAACGATATTTCTGTAATAGATATTTTATATATTTCTAAAAGAAGAGAAATTCTCGTTATTCTTATTTATATATATGTATAAAAAATATATATATTTACACAATTTATTTTATATTCTAGCGCCAAGAATAAGCGACATATCGAATAATCTAGGATAAGCGAATGTAAATGCATTTCAAAGTTTAAAATCACGCATAAATATGTGTTGCATCTTCTGTCGATCGCTTGTACTTGCATCACGTTTGACATGATTAATCCTTCGAAGAATAATTAACTACAGCCAGGAAGCATGCGGTTTTGCGAATAATTACAGCTACTTTGACACTAGCTCTTCTTTCATGCTGAGGGCAATCATTGATGATTTAACCATCTTTCTCGATAAAATGTAGCACTTCACAAATATATAATTTTTTAATTTTATTTACCTTTTTATTTTTTATATTGATTAATTTTGAATTTATTTATATTATTTATTTTCTTAAATTTTTTTTCTTGTATTATAAAATTATCACGAAATATTTGTATTTCGGGCAGTAGTCTTCTAATATTAATATTCGAAAAATTGATCTATTTAGATTTCAGCACTGAACTAGTCAGAATTTCTCGAGATACGCTGCTTGAATATTTCAATATCATTCGAAAGTTCGTACAGCAGAATAGTAACAGTTCTCGCTATGCACAGTGTGTACTACACACGGTAGCCACCGGAAAAATAAAGGCGGACACAATCTACGCATGCCAGAAATACTGGCATCGGTCTCGTGTAAACCTTCTCTTTGCGTTCTTAGTAGCTGATACCGCATGATAAATTCTAGGGAACTTTTTATCATGATTTAATTTTTCTGGATAAAAAAATAATTTATCTTACTCAATAAATACGGTATTGTTGCAAGAATGTATGTATTTTTCTCCTTGCAATGTGTCTAATTTGTAAAAATGGAAGGTAGAATGAATTAAATTTCTTTACGAAATTCATAATAGTTTTTGTAAATAAGTGAAACGGTACTAGGAAGGTCGAGGAAAACGCGTGCGAATGTGCGAGGACAAATTTTATTCTCAGCACGGTGAAGCAGTGACACGATCGCAAACTCGTGAGACACAGATATTAATATGTTGCACCTGGCGGTGGCATAAACGGGACGCAGACACTCGGCAAAAACTGACGGTCAGGCTTTACAATAAGAGTTTGCCTTCGTTTAATCCTTTTCAAAGGCAAAGGCAAATGTCCGTGTTTGAAACAGCTCGAGAAGTAGTATACTTATAATTAATCCAATAATTATTTTTAATGCAAATAGAAGTAAATTAATAGCCACATATTTTTAAAATAATAAAAAATTTACAAGAGATAATATAAATATACTTTGTTTATAATATCATTAATATATTTGAAGGAGATATAGAAGATCGAGTCATATATTTTTCACTTTTTAAGATTTATTATGAAATTTGAAAAGACTTCTGAAATGCACAAATTTCGAATAAAATGCGTGAATTATTTTAAATAGATATTTTAATGAAAAATGTTCAATATAAGTTTTTTTAGTATTTTCCATTTAATACGATCTTTTATAAAAAAATAATAATTATCGCGATTACTTGCCGTTCATTTCATTCTTCAACAAATGGTTAAATACATATACCGATTAAAAAATCCTTTCTATACTTTTAGTAATAATTACAATAAAATATATTTCTCTGAAAAAAATGTATAAAAAGAAAATTGATGGTAAAATGATTGATATAATAATTAAATAATTGATAGTCAGATTTTTATCTCATTTAATCCCTTTCTATTTTTAGTAATAATTACAATAAGATATATTTCTCTGAAAAAAATGTATAGAAAGAAAATTGATGTGGTAAAATAATAGGTATAAAAATTTTTTTTTTAAATAAATTAATAAATTGCAAATAAAAAAATAGATGGTTCAGAGAAAGAAGAAAAGAGAATTGGAAGTGAAAGAGATCCTTGTATGAAATTATATCGGGTCCGGTATTTTTCGCGAGAGTATTATAACAACGTCCAAAGCGCAGAGACAGTCGTACAAATCGGGTCACCAGACACCG
The DNA here is from genome assembly GCF_003651465.1 of Formica exsecta. Lineage (NCBI taxonomy): Eukaryota > Metazoa > Arthropoda > Insecta > Hymenoptera > Formicidae > Formica > Formica exsecta. The sequence goes on along the minus strand of NW_021849113.1, from coordinate 220,290 downwards.
AGCAAGAACCCATACCTAACCTTCACTGACACCAAGACTCGTCGACCATGTCGACGATGGAGGGACCAAACGCGTTTCCACTGACTCGTAGAATTCTTCGCGATAGCGCGGTCTTTGTGCCATCGTCTTCTTCGCGCGCGCGTTATATCGCGATTTATTGGTCATGTGTTTATTCGCGTCTAGCTTTTCTACAATTCTGATTGCCGTGGAGAACAAGTTTTCTCCGAAAAAAAATCCGACTGGTCTTACAAAATGGCATAAACATACAACAATTGAAGCGGAAAACCTGAGTCCAAAGAAAAAAAGCATAATATTATAATATATAAATGTAAATCTCATAGAAAATGAAATCAACATATACAAGTCATTTATAGTTAAAAAATTCGAATTTTAAAAATTGTTAATTTATATTATTTTTACACAAAAGCTTTACATATTATATTATCCTTTTTAATTTAAATTATAAAATGTTTATTCAATTTTTTATTTAATATTTTAGCGATAGTATTTTTTTTTTAATTCTCAGGATAAATATTTACTCGAGCATAAATCCGCTTTTAATAATTTTGATTTAACGCACAGAAAATAAGCTCATCAACAGAGCGAATGCAAATGCTACGATGTTATTATGCGGTCATAAGTTCGTTTTATACGGGCATTCTTTTCAGCAGATAAGAATTGTTCGTAACCAGTCCTAAACAAATCCTTCGGCATTTTTACAGACTACTTATTGCGCTTATTCGTGCATTTATTTCGACGATGTTGCATTAAGGAAAAATCCGCTTATGTCATAAGCGACGAGTGTTGCAAGCAACGGTTTCATTGTCTCGACAATGAATACGAAACGTGTCGGTAATAATTATTTCTTTGAGATAAAATTCCCTAAATAATTTACAACCGAATTTTTAATACAAACTCAAACGGTCCCAAAAAAGGACCGAAACGTTCGTTAATTATAAATTTGTAATGTCGTAAATCGACACTTGGCTAATCTAATTTAAATAAAGTATGCGCACCAACTCCAGCGCTGGCTCTTACTTGCCATTTATTTATGTTTGAGTTTATATAAATAATCAAGTATTAAAATAATTTGCAACTTTATAAATGTGAGTATATACATAATATGTGTGTATATATAAATTTTATTATAATAATATAGTATTAATTTTTTTTGATATAGTACTAATTTTTCTGATTATTATTAAATGCGAATATATTAATTTTGATCAAATTAATTATGTGACGATAATTAATTCTAGGCATTTTTTTGACATGGACGACTGTTGCTGGGCACAATTACTTCCACATGAGAGATAACTTTCGCATGTACTACTTCGATCTCAGTATGTTATCCTCGAAGAATTGGCGTATCGTGCACGTAATGAGCCACCATATGTATCCTAATACTTTATGGGATTATCAGATTTACGAGCTGGAACCGTTTCTTCAATGGCTCCCTCATAAGGATAAATCCTACTTTGCGGGTATCATAAGCCAGATCATCAGTCCTATCGTCTGGATGTTATTGTTTCTCTTGGAAGGCTTCAAACGGTAATAGTTAATTTCACATCCGTTCGTTGAAATTTAAAAAAAATTAATCTATATCTCTTCAAATCTAGATTTTGAGTTCTACATTAATTTTGTTTTTTTTATTTCAATATTCTGATTCTTATTAAGAATTTATATAATTTCAATTTCATTATATGATTCTTGTCATTAATTATTAAATATATATTTTTATAATTTTTATATATATAAATTTTTTCTTAAACTTTAAATATACACATACTTGTGATATTTTTTGATACCAAGAAATTGTCCGACAGAATTTCAAATCCGACGATCTCGATATTGTAATAAAGGTTTTAATCGTTTCTAGATACTACTTGGTATTCAAGGAATATGGAGTCTTTGAATTTCGTGACTTTGTGCCGTTTCTGCTGCCTTTATCGATGAGTTTGCTAGCGCCCAAAGTTCTCGTCGCATTCAAACTGTGGCTGATAATGCTGCTGATCAGTAGCGCTCTGTTCGGTTTGATTGGCTTCAACGCGGCTCATCATCATCCCGATATTTTCCACGACGGTGATATCTATAGGTTACACATTGATCGTGTTTTATTACTTTAAATTATCGAATCGTTCTAATAATTGGTCTTACATTGCTCTTCTCCCACTATAAATAACTAATAATAATAATAAGCTTTTCTTTTATATTTTTAGTTTCTGGCTAAAACTATATATAAATTTAATATTTAGTTTCAATTTAAAAAGTTTTTATTATAACTTTAATTTTAATTTTGACATTATATAATTCTAATTCTGACTTTTAATTTAAATGTAATTTGATAATAATTTTTTTTAAATAGCAAGATGATTCTAGCATCTTTATTATAGATTTCAAATGATATAATAAAGTATTCACAATTTTTCTAATTGTCATTTTCCTAATATCCTCAAGGAATGATCTGGACTGGGGTTTGCTCGAGATGGACGCAGTACGCGATCGCGAGGTGATCGATGACTCGACCTTCCTGGCGCTCACGAACTTCGGTTCGCATACACTGCATCATCTTCTGCCCACTGTGGACCATCACTATCTGCAACTGTGCGTGCCCGCTTTTCTGCAGACGTGCAAGGAATTCGGCCTCAATTCGGACAAATGGACGCAATGGGAGCTTCTTAAGGGACAATTCAGGCAACTCATGCGAACCGAAACGAAAAAGAATCATAGATAGTGATTCTTATCTTCGACACAAGACAGTTCATTAAATTCTGTAAATTTCTTATATAAAAATTTCTTATACATTGTTTCATATAGTTTTTGACATAAACATGGTTGAATAATAATAACTGTAATAAACTCTAATTGAATTTCTTCAAAGTAACGTAAATCAATAAGAGATTTTATAAATCAAGATTA
>NW_021849113.1:188943-215891 GCF_003651465.1 Formica exsecta | reverse complement strand
ATAGGTATAAAAATTTTTTTTTTAAATAAATTAATAAATTGCAAATAAAAAAATAGATGGTTCAGAGAAAGAAGAAAAGAGAATTGGAAGTGAAAGAGATCCTTGTATGAAATTATATCGGGTCCGGTATTTTTCGCGAGAGTATTATAACAACGTCCAAAGCGCAGAGACAGTCGTACAAATCGGGTCACCAGACACCGAGCAAGAACCCATACCTAACCTTCACTGACACCAAGACTCGTCGACCATGTCGACGATGGAGGGACCAAACGCGTTTCCACTGACTCGTAGAATTCTTCGCGATAGCGCGGTCTTCGTGCCATCGTCTTCTTCGCGCGCGCGTTATATCGCGATTTATTGGTCATGTGTTTATTCGCGTCTAGCTTTTCTACAATTCTGATTGCCGTGGAGAACAAGTTTTCTCCGAAAAAAAATCCGACTGGTCTTACAAAATGGCATAAACATACAACAATTGAAGCGGAAAACCTGAGTCCAAAGAAAAAAAGCATAATATTATAATATATAAATGTAAATCTCATAGAAAATGAAATCAACATATACAAGTCATTTATAGTTAAAAAATTCGAATTTTAAAAATTGTTAATTTATATTATTTTTACACAAAAGCTTTACATATTATATTATCCTTTTTAATTTAAATTATAAAATGTTTATTCAATTTTTTATTTAATATTTTAGCGATAGTATTTTTTTTTTAATTCTCAGGATAAATATTTACTCGAGCATAAATCCGCTTTTAATAATTTTGATTTAACGCACAGAAAATAAGCTCATCAACAGAGCGAATGCAAATGCTACGATGTTATTATGCGGTCATAAGTTCGTTTTATACGGGCATTCTTTTCAGCAGATAAGAATTGTTCGTAACCAGTCCTAAACAAATCCTTCGGCATTTTTACAGACTACTTATTGCGCTTATTCGTGCATTTATTTCGACGATGTTGCATTAAGGAAAAATCCGCTTATGTCATAAGCGACGAGTGTTGCAAGCAACGGTTTCATTGTCTCGACAATGAATACGAAACGTGTCGGTAATAATTATTTCTTTGAGATAAAATTCCCTAAATAATTTACAACCGAATTTTTAATACAAACTCAAACGGTCCCAAAAAAGGACCGAAACGTTCGTTAATTATAAATTTGTAATGTCGTAAATCGACACTTGGCTAATCTAATTTAAATAAAGTATGCGCACCAACTCCAGCGCTGGCTCTTACTTGCCATTTATTTATGTTTGAGTTTGTATTTAATAGAGCCTGTACTTTTGAGTTTATCGAATATTTAATTGTATGATTTAATGATTATCGAGCAGTTAGAAAATAAAATTTTGACTAAGAAAAAGTCGACTTTTTTTAAAATTTATGAAAGAATGTGCCATAAAAAATTACCCGCTCAACTTTTATGATTGAGATATTTATTTGTCGTAAATTGTATTATAAAAGATTGAAAAAAACTTTTTGTGATCCAATCGTGCAAAGAATGACTAAAACAGAACTGGTATCTTAAGTAGGATTAATAAAAATTTCATGCAATGGCTATTGTAATAATTATATAAGTATAAAAGCTAGTGTTAACACAAGTACTTGCATAACCTGTCAGTCGCTATTTTTAGCTAAGACTTGAATCGGATTATCGTTATTAAACAGCGTGCAATTGTACAATACTTTCAGACTTTTACAGTTTTGATAAAAAAGAATAGAACGTCCAAATAAAGTAGAAAAATTATGACAGATTATTTTATTAAGCGCTCTTCAATTGGCCAATTTTATGTTACTTACTTAAAAAAAAAATCTAAATATTCTCTCAACTACTTTAAATTTCTTAATCATGTTCGAAGAAAATAAATTGCGAGATGATCGAGGACTCTTCGTTTGAAGCTAGAGAGTTCTTCTCTTTAAAATTAAACGGCATCCTGCCTCTCCTACTTCGTGACAATCCTAAGGAGGAGGAGGATGAGTCTCGAATCTTCTCGAGAGTATTATGTAAAAGATCGTTAAAACGTGATCGCTCGATTTTTCGACTCTCGAAGGCGTTGGTCGCGCATGAAAGTGAAGCGTCACGCCGAAGAATATTTAAGGACCGACGATGACCTCACCATGTGAAGTGAAAGTTCCCCCGGCTTTGCCTCGATTCGACTCTCGGCTCCACACGACCGAGATGACGGGAACAAAAAGAGATGCACGGCCTCTTTCGGCACCCACGGTATCCGGAAATATACGTGCCCCAATGACGTCATGACCTTGGTCGACGTTCGAGTACTTTCCGAAATCTTCGATCTGCAACTTGCGTTTCTTGTTTAAATACTTTTACAGAAAATTGATGGCGAAATGATCGGTATTATAATTGACAAATTTTTGGTCCAATAATAATAAAATGGTCAGATTTTTATCTCATTTAGTTCCTTTCTACTATTAGTAATAATTACAATAAAAAAATATATATTTTTTTAATTATATAGAAAGAAAATTATAGGGTGAAATCATTATAGGTGAAATGATTGGTATAATAATTGATGGTTAGATTTTTATCATTTAATTCCTTTCTGCTTTTAGCGCACTAATTACAATAAAATATATTTTTTTTGAAAAAAATATATAGAAAAAAATTGATGTTAAAATGATTGGTATAATAATTGATGATCAGATTTTTATTAATTAATTCCTTTCTATTTTTAGTATATTAATTATACATACAATAAAAAATATATTTCTCTGAAGAAAAAATATAAAAAGAAAATTGATGGTAAAATAATTGATGATCAGATTTTTATCATTTAATTCCTTTCTACTTTTAGCGTAATAATTATAATAAAATATATTTTTTTGAAAAAATATATAAAAAGAAAATTGATGTGATAAAATGATTGGTATAATAATTGATGGTCAGATTTTTATCATTTAGTTCCTTTCTCTACTTTTAGTAATATAATAATTGCGATAAAATATATTTCTCTGAAAAGATATATCTAAGAAATGATCAGCAAAAGGATCATTAAAGAGCACCCCTGAGATTAATGATAAATCGATTTCAAGAACTACCTGAACGTTCGTTCTCGGAACGGATCTAAAGTATTTGAAAGGCAAAGAGGTAAGAGCGCCTGTTTGTAACGAGAAAACATCGCCGACTCGGCTTTGCAATCCACCGCGACCAACGACGGAAATCGAGTGGTTCACTTTCAGATCCTGTTGCACGTCTCGCATTACTTTATCACTGCACCATTCGCCATTCGTGAGTCACACGAAAATTGCACCTGCCATTTCATTGCGCACACAGTATTTTGGAAATCCCTTCATCGTGTATAAAATAAATCTCATATTTCTCAATTAAAAATTATGATCATTATTTCAACTAATAATAATATAATTATTATTATTTTAATAATAATTAAAATAATAATTGTTTCAACTAATAATAATTGAATTATTAATTCTTAATCTCTAATTAAATAATTAAATTAAATTAATTAAATTATTTTTTATTGAAATTAAGAATTAACTATTCACATTATAAAATTCTTTAATCATCATCTATAATTTCCCATCTAAATCGCGTAAAAGTATTCGTCTCAACGTGTAATGAGGCGGCAATTTGTCGGTAATATATGTATAGGCATTGAATTACGCGAAATCGATACATCGGTGCTAATTGACGGTGGCAAATAATTACGAGTCCGTCCAGTTAATTTGCCGATCAACGATCGACCGATCAATTTTCCGAGCTTCACCCGTTTCCGATATACACCTGCCTGTACCGAAGCAAGAACTCTCGCGAGAGAAACGAGCTCTCGGAGCATAAATCACGAAGTCGGACTTTCTAGCTATTAACGACAGCTCTAGTGATGAGAGCTACCTGCCTAGAGCCATCGACGATGTTCCCAATGTTGTCCTATTCGTTTCCAAGATAAAGACGCGAGCTTTAATATTTACGCGGTTTAACCAAATGTTACGCTCGTAGCACCGATTATCGAAAAAATCACGGTGTGATTTATTGAAGAACCATCAGAAACCTTAATACACCGAGTAGAATAGAATTAGCCACGCAAAATGATCAATTCTCTTAATATTGCATTCGATAAGAATCAATTTCTTAAAATTAAAATTTTAAATTTGACACATTTAAAAACTCCTCAAGAACAGTTAAGGATGTCTCGTTAAATAAACAATTTGAGAACCAGTGGATTGTAACAGTGTGAGAAAAAATGGGGCAGAATATTAGAAATAATATTAACCAAACGATAAAAATATAAGTTATAAAAAGAAATGAATTTCACAAGCTATTGTTTACTTATATCAAAGTAAATTTTGGTTCCACAGAAAATTTTTCTTCTCGAGAAATATAGAAAAAATAACTCATTAAGCATGCGAGAAAGGTGTATCAAATTAGTCATGCGGGAAGATGACGTCTTCCGTTCTGTTTTACTCGTGATAATTACGTGATTATATAATCAAATCGGTCTCGAGGATATTTGAGGAAAGATTGAGACAATATTTCTAAATTTCAGGATTTCTTCATTCTAAAATAATAATTTTTTTTTTTTATCTGAGTTAACTGTAACTCTTTCCGCAAGATTAGTTGATCTTTCGAATTAAAATTGCTATTCTTGCAGAACGAGACACTTTTTTATCTCGCCTTGCATGAAGAATAATTATAGTGACCTGCTCTCAAGGATCATTGTGAAAGGAGATTGAAATTCTACCTCTCTGCCTGTCTCTTTCCTGAGATTCTGATCACTCAAATGACAGTGAATTTTCCTTGAGCGCACATTGAATTAATAAAGAGTAAATTCTTTTAATTTACCTTTTTCTCAAGATTTCAAGATGTGTCGATTTTTTTTGAATAAAAAACACCACACGTGCCGAAAGGAAATATCTTCCATTTGTTACAAAAGAAAAATTCTGAAGGGATTATTACAAAAATTTTGAAATTGCTTCCTTTACGCTCTTGTAAATGATAGGATAAGTTTCTCTTTAATTAGAGTGGAATTTCTCTCGAAAGTAATTAACCAATCGGTGCGATCTAATTACAAATGTTTCTTCAGAATTTTAATCGAAGCCGATTTTTCACAAATTAATATTCCACTTGATTCTTATAAATTCTTCGATAACACAGAGTGGAATTTACTTTAATTGATTTTTCAAACAATTTAATTAATTATTTGTTTTCTAAAATTTTCATTACTTTGAATTTAGTAGAAGCAAAGTACTTTCCATTCCATTTTTCCCGAGATAATCGCTCAAGGATCATTGTGAAAGGCCTAAGAGACTCCACCTGCCTCTTTCGAGAGAGCAAATCCCCCTCATCATCGCGGGGAGAACACAGTATAGAATTTCCTTTAATCGATCATTCACAAAGTAGGGCAACTCGCTGCCGGTAATTCCAGCGAACAGCAAGATTTCAATGTCCAAGAGACAGTGTATGGTTTACGTCAACGAGGCGTATTGGTATTCCGTTAACGTTATCTGTCAATATTGAGTTAATGTGTTATACGTCAATATTGATGGAATAACAGTAGTCGCGAGTTGACGGGGTACCACCAACACTATCAATGTCAATGATTTGAATGCATGAAAATCGCATGGATCCACACACAAGCGAACGACTTCTCCATCATTCAAGATACCGACAATCCTAACGGATACACGCGTCGCTTATCATTCGATACGATATCGGTGAAAAGGACTTCGATTCTTCTCTCGAAAAAAATACATATATATATTTACGCGAAAAGACACACAGACAGACAGACGATGCTGAGCCGTGTTCGATCACACTTTCATCGTCCCACTTTCTCCGTGTTGTTCGCATCGCCGGACTGACCGCACTCTTCGTATACTTCTCCTCGCCAGGGGAATCTTTCGCAACCCCCACGGCACCTTCGTCCACGTCGCGTCGTCCTCGTCGATCGTCACGACGTTAAAAGTAGAAAACGCGCGAACGGAACGCTTCCCGAGAAAGTTCGGGAACCACATCCGTCTTAGACGCGTCACCGCATCCGGAGGATAACGACCCGAAGGGAAACCTGCTATTGGGTCGATTTGGGAAAGTCCCAATCGTAATTACGATCGGCGAACATCAGCGCTCACTCGCATTGGAGAGTGCCCTTTATATAATCTCCCATAATTTTCATTATTATATAGAATACATTTTTTACGATTATATAGAATTATATATAATTAAATATCCTTCCTCTCTCTTTTTCTCATCACAACTCGACATCATAATTTTAATCATGTATTCTCTGAATATTTTGCAGTGCCAATTTTTCCATGTCAAAAATATTGCGGGAAATTATTTTTATATATCGCAATTTTTTATAATGTTTAAATCTATTCTAAGTCTTAATAAATTAAAATTCTATTAAAGTAACGTTTATTTAATATGAATTGAACAATTGGTGATCTTATTATCGATATAAAAATTGATTCCAAATTTATCAAAAGAGATATTCATTATTAAAAAAATTAAAAAAATTTGACGAGATTTGCTAATAAATTGTAAATTCTATCAAAATAAAATTTATAGAGATTTGCAAATTCTATCAAAGTGACGTCTATTTAAAATAAATTGAATAAAATAAGTGATCTTATTATTAATATAAAAATCGATTCCAAATTTGTCAGAAGAGATTTTCATCATTGAAAAAGTAGAGAAAATTTGGCGAGATTTGCTAATGAATTGCAAATTCTATCAAAATAAAATTTATGGAGATATGCAAATTCTATCAAAGCAAAACTCATTTAAAATAAATTGAACGAGATAAATGATCTTATATCAATATAAAAATCGATTTCAAATTTGTTAGAAGAGATAATTCATTATTATAAATTCATGATTAAAAAATAAAGAAAATTTTGCAAGATCTGCTAATTATTATTAAGTTTATTAATTACAATCTCTTATCTATCGTAGCATTTCCGTTATAAATTGCAATCTCTCTTAGCATTGCATGCTGGATATTCGATTAAATAAAGGAAAAGAAGTAACACTGTAGGTGTGTGTGTAACCAAGAAATTAGTCATCCTGCGACAATGTGATCGCGGTTTACGGTACTATTCCACGTCATCTTGTTAATATTGTACATACTTATTCGCGAGCGATCGGTGAGGAATTTTTATTTTTTATCCGATTGTGATGCGATTGACATTGATACAAATACGCATTACAATGTTCACCCGTCGTTCATCTCAAACGCGTTATAGCGGTATCGAAGTCACTGCACCGTGAGAATACAGTTACTGTGGTGCGCTATATTCTCATGAATAATCGCTACGATTACGGCGGCGGGTAAAGGGTGAGAAGAGCGCGAAGTGAAGCCGTGCTATTATGAAGATCGTCACGCTTACGTCGCGAAAACACTTCGTCGTGCCTGCCCGACAGAAGCTCGTTGACTTGAGAACGGTTATTAAATCGAAAACAGTCATTTAATTGTAATCCCTTTTCTTCCCACATTACGAAGCGTGGGATGCATCGCGAGGAGAGACGAAGAGAATTGTAGTCTATGCAACAGCTAGCTTCTTACGATGAGTTCCGAACCTTTTTTAATCTTTATACTAAAAGTAAAATTTTTTTCAATCAAATAAATATATTTTGTTAATTTTGATTTTTTTTTTTTTTTACTTAAATAAATATATACTTTGTTCCAAAAATGTTTTGTTATATTAAATAAATTATTAGTTGCGTATAATAAAAACTTTAATTTTTAAAATACATTATTTAAAATCCCAATATAAAAAAAATATTTATATTTGAGAATAAAAAATTATTTATTAAAATAAAGGAAACCTGTGTTTTTACAAAAAAATATTTTTTTAAAGGAAGTAATTTTATATAATCAAGATAAAAACAAATCTTTTTTTATTTGTAAATAGCATACTTTGCGCTTTTATTTTATATATTTTACTAATACAAATATATTTGCTGCTTGATTAAAACAACTAATTTCTTTGCAAGTATTTAAATAAATAATTTTTTTAGATTAAAACCATTTTTTGGGGATTTAGTACATTTTTTTAAATGTAGCTTTCAAAAAAAATTCTATTCTAAAGTTTTCTCTCATAAATTTTTTCGAATAATTTTATAAATCAAAAGTTTATTTTATTCTTTATATTAAGTAAGATTGTTAAGTAAAATTTATTCTGAAGGATTAGCGTAATGGCACAGACAAAATTACAGATGCTAATCATATTTCACGAAAGAAGAAAGCAAGGGGCATGCAAGAAAAGAAAACTCTCGGAGTGAAATTAAATTCCGTTAATTGTTGCTTCAAGAGAATCCGTATTGTATTTCGATCCGCGAATCCGAAGTAGAGCTGAATTTTGAACGAATTGCGAGCGCGTTATTGTTAGCACGATGCACTTTCTATTTCTAGTATACTATATGCGCGCCTTTCGCGCCATATCAGATCGACCGTCCGGTATCATAACGCTCTTCACCTCGGGACTTTCTACTCCGAGAATAACTCGCCGGTTTGATCATTCCTAATGAGAAAAAGATCGTTGGTATGGTAATTACCGCGAAATCTCGCGCATGACGATTATTCGTCGGGGATGCGCGGTCAGCTGTGAAACGTCAAAAGATCCAGTTATTCGCTTCTCTCACACACAACTGTGCTTTATAAAATAGTACTTAAGACATTTTGAAATCCCTCAAATTCCTCTTGAATTCTCCTTTCCTAGATTACATTTTAAAGTGATATGATTAATTTTTGGGAGGGGGAAAATATATAATATGCGAACGATCTCTCGAGGAAATGATTTATACGTATATGTGTAGGCATATAGCCGAAAATGCGCAGAATACGAAATCTCACGGAGGGTCACAGTCTACTTGACGATATGAACTCGAAATCCAGGAAGGAATGCATATCAAGGCCGATCTCTTGGTGCGCGCGCATTTCCACCCGCTGCTCTCTCTCATTATCGTTCGGTAAACCCGCGGCTAATTAGAACTCGGGCGTGTAAAGGAGCGAGCTCTCGCCGCCGCGTTCGCGCTCGAAACGCACTTCCGAGGAATAGAAGTCGATTTGAACGGGATTTCAGTCGCGTTGTCAACCTTCCGTGACGGAGGGGCCATTTGATTACCGACGAACTGAATATCTCTCAATTAAAGATGTAAATAGAAAAAAAAAAACAGCAAGCCTCGTTCCTTTTCAAAAAACATCTTTTTTTTCAGTTATTTAATATTTTAATATTTTGATTACTGCAAATTGATTTTTCATTATTTTTAACTTTTTAGATGACAAATTTGAATTAACCATTATTATTTTAAATGTAGCTTGCATTCCAATTGGCTATATAATATCGTTAGGTTAGGTTAGGTAATAATTGAAAATTATCCGATTTATGTCCAGTTTGATGTAATTTGCCGCAAAAGTCTCATTAATCTATTAAAATTACTTTCGAAAAAAAATAAAGGTAAAAATGCATAAAAGGTAACACACCTCCGATTTTATCGCCACTTAAATATGTTGTAGGGGAGGTTCTTCTAAGTAAGTGGGGGACGACATTGATTTAGAAGATATAACAAATTTAAATTTGACATTAAAGTATGTGTATACTGCATAATTTGTTATTTTTTCATTGAAAAAAACTGTTTATGACATTTACGCGTGGGCAGAGGAGAGGCGGAGTCCCTCCCTTTGCACCCTCACCCCGAAAAAATTCTAATCTAACTCAAATTTATTTTCAGTTTTAAAAGTAAAGTTGAGTTGGGTTAGGTTAGATTTTTTCGGAATGGAGGTGCAGGGGAAGAGGCACGCCCCCCGCCCACGCATTCAGTAAATAATATTTTTCAAGACAAAACTCACAAATTCATGTAGTTGCATGTTGAAAACTGTTAACGAACTGCGAGAAATAGATGAGACATATTATTGATAAAATATCTATGACCGTGTATCTATTCCGTAAATGTAAACAAACACTTTTTTCCACGTCTGCTCTACAATTTTTGATGAAAAAACATGTTTTTTTTCTGTTAGAAAAGAAACGGTTTTTTTATATTTCTTTTCTCAATCTATTCTATTTAATTCTAATTTAACATCTCAGTCGGGAACCGCGATTATCGTAATTATTTTAAAAATTTAAATGATTTAAAAAATGTTCTTGTAATTATTTAAATTGAAGAGAAACCTTTCAGAACTTAAGACAGCAAGAAGAGAGAAAAAAAGAAGAAGATTAAATATGATTAAATATACAGATATAAAAGAATATTATAATCTTAATTATATATTTTTTTTTAATATTTAGGTGTCAAGTTCTAAAGTTTTCGATAAATCCAAAATTTCGAAACTCTCCAAAGTTCTAAGCCTATAAAATATTAATAATATTAGAGTCCCAAATTTTAAAATTGCAGACCGTTATAATAACCAATTATATTTTACGCTCGTAGAGAGTCAGTTCAGCGACAATACACCGCCCATAATGTGGCTGGATCGGAACTGGGTGCTTCCGGACAACGAACCCGTAGGAAGCATCGTGACCAGGGTCCGCGCCGAGGACAACGAGCAGGACACGCTGACCTACGGTCTGGAACCGCTCGGGCACAATTATAATGGGGACGACAGCCCGCAGCCGCCGTTGCCCTTCTTCATCGACAACAGCACCGGTACCGTCTTTCTCAACGAGACTCTCAAAGGAAGGGTGAGAGTACTTTCGATATTATAAAAATTGTATTTTGTATTGAAATTTTAGTACACATTTTCCAAAAAAAAAGTCTCGGATATTTAAAATAAATAATTTTGATAGGAAAATATTAAATGAGAGTAATATATTTTTAGATAACGTAATGTTAGAGAAATATACCTGACTAATTAAAAAAAAAAATATATATATATATTCTAAATATATATAATGTATATATAAATAATAAAAAATATTTATTGAAAAAATTATTTAAATTAAAAAGAACGCAATGTATCTTCGATATTGATTGAAAGCACGGCTTGTCTACATATACGGTGTTCGCGAATGCTCGGATATCGAGGCACTTGAATTATGCTTCTTACTCATTCTTCTCTTTCCAGGGAGGCCAGAACCTGTTCCTCTACGTGACCGTTTCCGACGGTCAGCTCACGGCAAAGACCGAGGTTTACGTCAACATCAAGAACGCATCGGCACCGAATCGGGGAAAGACAAGGTGCGTGCTCGCGCACACATACACTATGGCGTTTTCGGTCGCTTTTGTACATCCATATTAAAAAATAAAAAAAGATCTGACGTATTTAAACGCCGACTTTTGGAAAACATGAACGTGTAAAAAATTTTCGGAATTATCGATTAAAATGTGCATCAATCTTAGAAATTAAATTCGTAGAAAAATTTCAATTTTTTAAACATGTATAATTATAAAAAGAAATAAATAAATATATATATATATATATATATATATAATATTTCATATTTTTCACAGTTGTATGATAGCCATTTTTTTAAATTTATGTATATCGATGAATAATTATAAAACGAGGTTTGATAAAATGGCGTTTTGATCATGCCGTATTTTTAATTTATAAAGTACGTCACTTCGAATTTCAACTTTCCGTGACATATATTCAGAATGTTTATTAAATTTCGCAATCTACATTTATTAATTTGGAATTTTTTTCTCGACAAAAATTTAAATATTAAGAAAGTATTCTTAACAATAAAATAAAATGTATTATATATAATTAATTCAATTATTCTAATTTGATACAAGTTCGTTATCTCACTTAAAAAATTATTGTCTTTTCTATAAATTCGTAATTAATTTATACTCGTGTAAGATATAGCAATCGATATCTCAATAAAAATTTTATTAAATTGAGCGTTTACAAAATGGCATTTTTCTCGTAAACGGCAAGGAACAACACGCGACCTTAAGGGGACCCAACCGTGATTCGTTCCATTATTCATGCTCCACTTGCTTAACGATATCAGGGACGGATCGAACAAAAATTGCAAAGTGTATAGAAAAATATTTATATTACAAAAAAATCAGTTTCTTAAGTAAAACGTCAGAATGCTAATTTCGTACAATTGACGAATTATGTTACTGTTGAAAATTAAAACTTTATTTTATTTAGTATTTTTTTTAATCAAAAATTTACTATATTTAATCTCAAAAGAATTCTTTCCGTTTTATTTTTAACAGGACACCATTTCCGAATCAGCACGGTTCCGGCGGCCGGATACGACCGCCCTTCCTCAGTTTACCAAATCTACCAAGCTTCCCCTCACCTTTGCCTCCTTTGCCGCCGAAGCAGTATCATCCTGAAACCACGAAACTCGAATTGGAGAAGACAAAATCCAAGGAGAACGACAACAACGTCAGCGGCAGTACTGATGGCACCATCACGGAGGAGAACGTCCAGGTGAACGAGGTGGAAGGTCCTGCATTGAGCTCGAAAGTCGCACCCTCCACCGCGCCACCCTCCCAGGATATGGCGATGACTCTGGTACCGGTGGTAGCCGGATGCGCTCTTGTCGTGGGCCTTGGCATGGGCGCCTGGTCGCTGAGGAACAGATTTTGCATCAGTCGCAAATCCAAGGCGGACACGGTACGCAAAATAGAATTTATCCAGAAACAAGAAGATAAATGTGAAAAAAAAGAAGAAGAAATAATTTTCTTGAAATCTGCTAACAATCTTCATATGCAAACTGTATTTAATTAGGATTTTTAATGACCTGTTGAGATGCTTGAAACAGTGTTCGACGATTTTCAGAAAGAACAGGCGTCAGTCAGCGTCTCTAATCTATCCGACGATCCTTCTCTCATTCTGAAGAGGTGGCGAGGTCCAAAGGCTCGCAGCAATCGTTACCAGCCATGGGAGAAGGAGTCTCAAGCAGGCATTCAGAGCAAACAGGAGGATAAGTGGGAGTTTCCGAGGCATAGATTGAAGGTAATGATTGCCGCATTCGTTGATTCTCGCAATCAATAATTAATTCTTGGATATGTTATTAAACTCCCAAATAGAACAATCAACTGGCTAATTAAATACATTAATGTATCAGATAAATAAGCTCTGATTAGTTCAGAGTAATAACTTGATTAAATTAAATTAAATAGTCATTTCTTTATCTTATTCTTTGTTAATTGATTAATTAATCATTCCCAGGTCTTCAACATCCTTGGCGAGGGTTGCTTCGGCCAAGTGTGGAAATGCGAGGCTCTAGACATCGACGGCAAGTCCGGCGCCACGATTGTAGCTGTGAAGACTCTAAAGGAGAATGCTACCGAACGAGAACGGCTGGACCTCGCGCAGGAATTGCGGGTCATGAAGAACCTAGATCCTCATCCCAACGTGGTGCGGCTCCTGGGATGCTGCACCGAGCGCGAACCCATGTTCGTCATCTTGGAGTACGTAAGTGGCGGCAAGCTGCAGAGTTTCCTCAGAGCCTCCAGGGAAGAAAGGAATCATGGAGGCGCAGGATTGACCTCCAGGGATCTTACTGGATTTGTGTATCAGGTAAAAGGATTGGAAGTCCAGTATTCCGAGTTTGTAAGCAACTGAACTTTTCGATCAATTGCCATTTATCTGCACAGATCGCCAAAGGTATGGAGTATCTAGCGTCGAAAGGCATCATTCACAGGGACTTGGCCGCCAGAAACATCCTGATCGACGAGAATCGCGCGTGCAAGGTAGCGGATTTTGGCTTTGCCAGAGATGTGGCGGCCAATCAGATTTACGAGAGAAAATCCGAGGGTAGACTTCCGATCAGGTGGATGGCACCCGAGAGTCTGTACGACAATATATTCTCCGTCAAGTCAGACATCTGGAGCTTCGGTGTGTTGATCTGGGAAATCGTGACCTTGGGATCGACACCATATCCCGGACTAGCCGCCGCGGAAGTAAGAATATTTATAAAATACCTCACAAGAGGTTTTTTTAGATAAAATTTTCAAGCGCAGTTCTAGTAGATTGAATTAAAAATCAAGATTAACTGAAAAATACACATTTATAAAATTTAAAAAATTAAATTGACTGAAATGATAGAAAACATGGAACAATTTAATTGAGGTTAACATATAACCAGAAAGAAAAATATAAATTTAATTAATTAAAAAATATTAATAATTTAAAAAAATAAAAAATATTATAAATTAACTTAAAAAATCACGACAAACCATGTATTTGTTTTACATCGAAATACTTGTATTTTTGCAGGTAATGCGAAGGATTAAAGAGGGCTACAGATTGGACAGGCCTGAGCACTGTAAAAGAGAGCTCTATAATATCATGTATTATTGCTGGGACAAAGATCCGGCGTGCAGGCCGTCCTTTGCCGAACTTGTTAGCCTGACCGAAGGTTTACTGCTCGACGAAACGGACTATATCGAGCTCGATAGGTTTCCAGATCACTCGTATTACAATGTACTCAATCTCAGCGGAGAAAAATTGTGAAGTTTGTGATGATCATTAACGTTGTTGTCACTTTCGATTTTTGTTGAATAGATAATGCGTTTTTGCAATTAACATTATAATTTAATTGAACGGATTTTTATCGCATTATGTATAACGGATATAATGTAAAAGATTTCAAACTAAATTATTAGATTGATTTCGATAATTTAAATCTTTTTAGCCGATTATTAAATTATATTCATATTTCGATTGACCGAAATATTATACTATATTTGATATGTCTTTGCTCGAAGAACGACTTGAGATAGAATTTTAATATTTTCGCTTGTTACAGCGTAAGACTGTTTGATTGTTTTGTTAAATACTCACGCGTGTGTACATATGACACGATTTTGTATGTTATAAATATATAATATAAACGCGCAATCACTTCCAGGAAAAAGAAATCTGTGTATAATCAAATATAAATATGTATAATTATATATATTTATATTTGATTATAAACGAAATTTTTTTTCTTCTCCGGAACGCTTATACAAATTGAAGGAAAGTATTTACAAATACTTCAATCACTATTCATTCCTATCGACATGAATTTGTATATATGTACTGAGTTAAAATATTGTTGTAAGTTATTGTGTATTTCCTCTCCTCTTCTTGTAAGAATAAATAGAGTGATATATATGTATAATCTGACTTTTATATATACTAGAATATTACATTAGAATATTATACTATACGTACGCGCCATCATTTATTCCCTTACCCTATAATTATTTAATAAATGGAAATTAAAAAATTCCAAATATTTATAAAAAAAAATTAATATAATAAAAAAATATCCTCTTGAAATATAAAAATTTGGTGTAAAAATAATAATATTAAATTAATTTAGAGAAATAATTTTTTAAAATTAATTTACAGAAATAATTTCTTGATCAAACTAAAATTAAATTATATTTTATAAATAAACACTAGATTTTTTTTATATCCGATGTTGGCTCAATTATCGAAATTAATTTGAAACTCAAGAAGACAGAAAATATTCAACTTAAATTTATATTACAAAATATTGAGTATTTTAAGTCGCTAAAAAGTTAATTGTCAGTTATTATTGTTAGGACACGCAATCAAAATACACATCGGATATCATCGGACGCAACCGTTACATTTTATACACACACACATACACGCTCGCGCGCGCGCGCAGTTATTTTTATTAATTATTATTTATTATACAATAATAACATTGACTGGCATTTTTATGTATATATATACATATCGGGTATCGGATATATATATCGTATATATCGAGTATCGCAATCAGATACAAAATATATATATATATATATATATATTATATATATGCAATGATATCAGGGGATCTATCTGCATTACTTTAATATTATTAGAGAAAATGAAAAATGTATTATAAATATTTTACTTCCGTATATAAGAGTAGAATATTACATAATACGTAAAAAAAATTTTTTTTAACGTGATATATTTCTCAGATTAATCCTGTTAATTTCATATGTGTCATAGTTTGTTCCATACAATGTATTAAACGTGGCATCATTTTATTTGACAGTTTATCACGCGGAAGAGAGAGGTATCGCGTTAAAGTATTTATAATAAAAGAGACACATATCGAAAAATGTTATACGAAAAATAAATAAGAGTCTATTTGTCTCCTTGAAGTTTAGTTTAAGAAAAAATTTATGCACTGAATGTCATTCTCTCGAATATGCTAGAACTTGCATAATAATTGCATGCACACCCAACACACACACACACACACACCAATAGTATATTTCAGAGGTCAGTGGTTACGCGCGAACGTTAGTTGCGCGGTAAACCGTGAGAGACCGCTACTAGTTCACTTCTGGAGCTTTCTGAGATCAGAGATCAGCGCCGGCACACGCGAGTGTGTATAACGTATAACACGAGAGAGACGATTCACGAGGATTCGCACGAGTCATCGTGTCCAAACGTATTTTTCGCACGAGGAGACGAGATAGCGGAAACGTTGCATTCCTGTCGTGCACGATGAGTGATAAGGTAAACGCGAATGAGCTGTGAATTTACGCGCGATCGAATAGCGAGAGATGCACGTCGAGGACGCTTTTCCAGAACCTTCAAAGACTATAATTTATTCCCTTTTTTCCGATAATCATCTTGATCTTCTTTTCCCACCACCGCTATTTTGTTTATTTATATCTCTCGTCGAATTAAGCCATAATAGAAAAATGATTAAGAAGATTAAGATAAGGCTAAATTAAAAATAAATGTCGACAATTGTAAACTAACCCCTCATATATTGTTATTCGTAAATCGATCAAAGAAATTCTACATTTTTTTTGATAATATTTACCAAATATATTTGACCCCAATTGTAGATCGTTAAAACGTATCTTTTTTTGCAGGTAGTTCTTTTGAAGGAGAGCGGGAATGCTGCTTTACAAGAGGGCAAGTTCGATGAAGCCGTCAAATATTACACAGACGCCATCGCCCTGGACGGCAATAATCATGTTCTCTATAGCAATCGCTCAGCGGCGTACGCGAAGTCTGGAAAATATCAGCAGGCGTTGGAAGATGCGGAGAAGACTGTTAGTTTGAAGTCGGATTGGGGAAAGGGTTACTCACGCAAGGGTAGCGCTCTTGCCTATCTGGGCAGGTACGAGGAATCTATCAAGACTTACGAGAAAGGTCTACAGTTGGATCCCAACAATGAACAGCTCAAGAGCAGTCTCGCCGAAGTGAGAGCTCAGAAAACAGCCACTGCAGCCAATCCTTTCAATGCTCCCGATGTTTTTGTAAAACTAGCGAGTGATCCCAGAACAAAAAAGTTTCTGTACGATCGTGATTATTTAAGGATATTGCAAGAATTACAAAACGATCCACAGAGTCTCGGTACTAAGCTCCAAGACAACAGAGTGCTTACCACTCTTAGTGTACTTTTAGGCATGAGCTCTGATATGGAGGAACCGATGGAAACCGAGCCGATGAATCCGCCGCAACCACCAAAACCCAAACCAGAACCCAAGCCCGAGAAGAAGAAGGAGGAGGACAATCTTTCACCTGAGAAGAGTCAAGCTTTAGAGGAAAAGAAGCTGGGTAACGAGGCTTACAAGAAGAAAAGTTTCGAGGAGGCTTTACAACATTATAATAAAGCTGTGGAGTTAGACCCGACAGAGATTATTTATCTACTGAATATAGCGGCAGTGTACTTTGAACAGAAAGAGTATCAGAAATGTATTGCTCAATGTGAGAAAGCTATCGAAGTTGGTAGGGAAAATAGAGCGGATTTCAAATTAATAGCTAAAGCGTTCACAAGAATCGGTCACGCTTACAAAAAAATGGAAAATTGGAAGCAGGCCAAAGTATATTATGAAAAGTCCATGTCCGAACATAGAACTCCGGAAATTAAGACTTTACTGTCAGATATAGATAAAATAATCAAGGAGGAAGAGAGAAAGGCTTATATCGACCCAGTCAAAGCAGAAGAGGAGAAGGAACTCGGTAATCAAAAGTACAAAGACGGTGACTACCCTGCAGCTATAAAGCATTATTCCGAGGCGGTCCGAAGGAATCCGGACGATCCCAAATATTATAGTAACAGAGCGGCCTGTTATACCAAATTGGCGGCATTTGATCTCGGCTTGAAGGATTGCGAGAAGGTCGTTGAGCTGGATCCAAAGTTCATCAAGGGTTGGATTAGAAAAGGAAAAATTCTGCAGGCCATGCAGCAGCAGGGAAAAGCTCTGACGGCATATCAGAAGGCTTTGGAATTGGATCCACAAAACAGCGAAGCGTTGGATGGCTATCGCTCTTGCGCCGTGTCCGCTAGTTCTAATCCAGAAGAAGTTAGAAAGAGAGCGATGGCGGATCCGGAAGTTCAAAGTATATTGCGAGATCCGGCTATGAGGTTGATCTTAGAACAAATGCAAAGCGATCCAAGAGCTTTACAAGAGTAAGTAATATATCGATTTAGATATTGTTTCGTTTATCGTCTAATCGTTTTGGAAAGAATTTTATTTCTTAAATTAAAAATAGATTAATTTAACATTAATTTTTATCTAAGATGAATGAGACGTTTTTATTAGATTTATATTGATATTATTAAATGTTTTCTATAAATCAAGAGAGATAAAACATTATACAGTAATGTTCTTTCCAAAATAATTAATTAATTTCTTTTTTTTTCTCATATAACATAAATATTGATAAAATCTTTTTCCTTTTTATAGTCACTTGAAGAATCCTGATATAGCTGCAAAGTTACAAAAACTTTTGGAATCTGGTCTCATAGCTATTCATTGAAGATGTAAGAAATTGAATATATACATAATTGTAATAAAAAAATAAATAAATAACACTTTATTATCATGTTCCTTTAATATTAAGAAAATTCGCATTCATATATTGCAGATACATTAGCCATTGGGATACTTATCATCTTGCTCTTGAAATCTGTGTTCAAAATGCCATTCATAACAGAAGTTATGTTATACACATGATCCTCTCGGGCAAATACAGTGGCCTTTAGTGTCATCGATGATTTTTGTTTTACGAGACTTATTACAGTGGTCATATGTATACCAATATATACACATACATGAAGCTCTTCGTGCAAATAAAAAATAGTGTAATTGTGGAGCTGTGTGAATTCTTAATATGTAATATTTACTTATAAAAAACTTGCATAATCCAACGGCTGAGCCATGAATATCACTACTGCAATAGTGTTATTATATTTTAGGTACAAAAATCAATCTAAAACTAATAGCGAATGGTTGGATGCACCAAATGCGCACGAGGAGTGCACTAGGCGCATCAAACCCAATTCACTATAAAAAACATATTAATCCTTTAAAATAGTAAAATGAAATTATTTCTGTATATGATGCATCCGCTAACATTTATTTTATTAAGGTTACTTAGTTTTTAATACTAAAATTAATTATATAATATAATATGATGAATGCGAAGTATGATTAAAGCAACAAATAATACAAGAGAAGAATGCTTCAAATAAATAAACTTCTTTTTAAACCAAATTCCTCTCTTTTACTTTAGAACATTTATTGTCCTCTTATTATTTCATTAACTTTTCTATATTTATTTTAAAAACTGTTCTGAATAATGAAATAGTAATTCAAAGATTTTTTTGTCACAAATTCATTATTATTACATTTTCTCTCATCTCACTTAGTTTTTATCTTAAAGTTTATAATATAAAAAATAACTTTGCACATATATCAAAAATTTAAATCATATTGTTATAAATTTTTATTCTTATATTCATATTCTTTTGAAAATCAAATGTATCAAAATTTATGCTACATTTTACATATATAGTTAATTATTTAATTTGATAAGTAATTTGTAACATAATACAAGTACTGACACACTTTAAATCTTTCTTTTATTATTAATTATATCATTCCTTTGCATATTATATGCTATAATATGCACAGAATGCAAATAAATATATATTGAATATAAAAAAAAAAAAAAAAAAAAAAAAAGAAAAAGTGTTTTCCTTCTTTTTCTTTATGTGTGTTATCTCATATATCAGTTTTATAAAAAAATCATGATCTATATAAAAAAAAAAAAGTTATCTGCATTATAAACATTTTCTAAATAAGATATTTCTGTATTTCAACCGTGTGTTGTATCGTCCTCGACGAAATCGGCGGCTTCTTCCTGCGTCACGCATTCGACATGCGAAACTTTATTTCTGAACTTTACCCCATAAAATTTATTCGCATGATGCAGCAATTCCGGTCTGTGAAACATATATTTTTCATTTTAAAATATTTTAATTTTAAAATCTCTTATAAAACCAAGATGGATTACAATGAACATTACCTGAAAGTTGTAGTAATGAACTGTGCGTCCGAACTAAGCTCGTGAATCATATCTGCTACCGCCTTTCTATGTTGTGCATCCAACGCCTGATCGATTTCATCGAATAAATAAAACGGTGCCGGATCACATTTTTGAATCGCGAATATCAATGCCAATGCTACAAGCGACTTTTGTCCACCAGACAGTTGATTCATCTCTCGCATTTCACCTCTATGTGCCGTGAATGACACTCTTATACCTAAAATAACAAATAAATACATAAAAGTTGTTAACATTAAGAAATCAAATATGTATCACATAAATGTGAAACATAGTTAAGTAATGTTAAAAAATAAATTTTTGTTTATGTAATCAAATTTTCAAACAAGTTTTTCTCATCATGCTATAAAGAGAAAAATATTTGAATTTTATATATATATATATATATATATTCTCTTACCAACGCCAATAAATCTATCAGAATCAGATGGCTCCGCTGTTCCATCATCTCCTTCGTCGCCATCTGCAGTTTTCATGACTAATTGCGCATGCCCTGAAGGTACAAGCTTTTTGAATACTTCGCTGAAATATTTGCTCACCTTAAAAGAAAGATGTAATATGTGAAACTACATTTGAAAATATATGCATTATTATGACAAACTAGATATATTACTATTAATTCTTCATACTTTAAGAAAAATCAAGCTTTAAACAAAGCACACTATTATACATAAACGGCTGTACCTGTTTAAATGTAAACTGTATCGCCTCGCACTTGCGCTGTTCGAGTACTGACATGAGTTCTTTTATTTTCTCGTCACCTCGATCTAATTCTTCTTTTCGTTTTACTAATCTTTCTTTCTGGTCGCTGAAGGACATGAATTGATCCAAGGCTTTTTTATTTACGTGGCTAGAAATGAAAATAAGAAATATATACAAATAAAAATAATATGAAAACAATATGAAAACAAGAAATATATATAAATGAAATAGTTCTTAATTCAATTTAACTATGTAGCATTAACATTTTTTAATAATTTTCATTTTATTGTAATAAAATTACTATAAAAAAGGAATAAGCACCTGTATTTTTTTAAATGATTGTTTGCCTTTTCCATTTCTTTAAAGAGCTGTTTTGTGGACATATTATTAAACTTATTATAAATTTCTTGACTCGGCAGTGCGCCTAGCTCAGTAATTTTCTGTGTACACTCTGCTATTTTTTGCTGCAAGATATTTAACTTGCTCGCTAGTTTCTCAAAATCTTTTGCATCAGCTTCTATTTTCTCCTGTGCTTCTTTTTCTTTCAATTTCCATTTTTCGACTTCAGAAGACTCTGATTTTTGCTAAACGGACAACAGCATAAATTGTAAACATTTCACTTAAACATAACAAGCGACTTTTGTATGATATTTGTAAATGCTCACTTTTTTCATAGCAGCAGTAACTTTTTCATTCTGTGCTTTAATGTCCTCATTTACTTTCATTAATCTCTTTTCAATATCCGCCAACTGGATCTTGGACGCGTCAAGTTGTCGCTGTCGATCTTCAACCGATATCTCTTGTAAAGCTTGAATTAGCTCATCATTTCTTCTCACTAAATTGTTTGTTAATAAATTTTCCAATTTATTCTTTTCTGCTTCAAATTGCATTCGTTTCGCAAATGCTTCCTTGTTCTCCTTCGTTAAACGCCTTATATCGTCATTTAAAGTATCGACCTATAAATCGTATCATAACAAATTAAAAAAAAAAAAAACCTTAATCAAAAATTAAAAAAAGAAGATTGAGATGTGATCTTTTCGAAAAGATCAATTACGTTTAATTCTTTTTTTATGCGCACCTGATGCTGATCAGCGACGGATAATTGCGCCATAAGTTCCTGATGTAATTCACTTTCCAAGCCATCTTTAGTCGCACACATCGCTTCTAAACTTGATTTGCACTGTTGAAGGCTTCTTTCTTTAGGTGTACGACACCTTTCTATCGCGCTCAACTCTTCCTTCATAATACGTATTTCTGCTTTCATTTTGTCATATATATCTCTGTTATGTAAATAAACTGTTTAATCGCGATAATTAGAATGTATAAAAATCTAACATTTATTCCAATATTTAAATATGGATCTAAATATAGATATTCAAATAAAATTTAAAGTATTAAGAATTTCAAGTTCTTATTAATTATATATAGTAGAATATCTTTTTTAATCACTTACTTGGCTTTACTATTTCTAGTTTCAGTTTTCTGCATTTCGCTAACATAAGAACTGATATTTTGATCAGCTTTTCTAATTTCATCCTTAAGCGTCGTTAATTGAGTCTCGAGAGTAGAAATTTGAGACATTAATTCCGATCTGGTTTTCTGTATTTCAAGCCGTGATCTGAGCGTGTTGAAATAACCACCAGTTAAGGAGCCTTTAGATGAAACTTGATCTCCTTCTAATGTAACACAATCTAAACCAGAATCTCGTGCCAAAGTCGTAGCTGCTTCTAAATTACGGCAGATTAAAGTTTTCCCAAATATATATCTATATATAAAAATAAGAATGTTAATAATATATAAAATCCGTATACATTACAAAAAAAAGTTTTGATTTAATAATTGTTATGTTTTATGTATTTTTACCTTAATGCCTTATCAAATTTAGGATCATAATTCAACTTGGATATCATGGGTATAGCATCACTAGTCTGCGGATAATCAATCTCCTTCACATGAAGTCTATTTAGAGGCATAAAAGTCACTTCTCCTGGCAATCGTTGATTGTTCATTTCTTTTAAGATTTTTGTGCCAAATTTATCAGTTTCCACAATGTGATGAAACAATCGGTTCCCAGCAGTCACTTCAACAGCCATATAAACGCTCTTATCGCAATTGAAGTTCTCAATTACAGGCCCATAGTAACTGCTCACTTCTTGGGCCATATCTGTCCTTGTACTATAGAATCAAAGATATTATTAAGTAGATACATACATGATATTACAATATATTGATAAAGTATATATTGAAGTATATATATAAGTATATATTTCAATATATTGAAAAAGCATTTAAGAATTTCTTTTTTTTAAAGACCTTTGTATAATATGTATCATAAAAAAACAAACCTTACCGGAAAGTGTCTAGTACTTTACGTACACTGTCCCTGCCATTCAAAATAGGTTTGCCAGCCATAGATCTTAAACTCTGATCTGCTTTCGCTAAATCTTCCTTTAGACCAGATAAATTTAATTGCAGTACACTCTCTTGTCGATATCTGCAATTTGATGCATTTATATTGTAAATTTAAGAAATTTGTTTTTTAAAAATTGTCTTTTTAATTAAGCTATGTTTAAAACAGCCTCTGTCATTAATTAATTATTAATTAAATAAACATACTGTTCTTTTCGAGTTGCTTGACACTGATCCTTCGATTTAGTAAGTTCGTAATATTGTTTATTATGATCGTCTATCGATGTGCGTTGTCGTTCCATCTCGCGTGTGTGATCTCCTATCTTCTTTTCCAGAGCAATCTGTTTCTCGGCATCGCGCTTTAAATCATCGCTAATTTTTTTGTGATGTTCCTCTTTATCCTTTATCTGTTTGGTGAGCTGTTTAAGCTCGTTTTGAATCCACTTATCTCTTTCATCCTGCGATGAATAAATACCATTAAAATATTTTACTAAAACATTTTTAAGAATTTTTTCTCTTATTATTTTTCATATATTTATTATAATTTTTTTACCTTAGTGGTGAATTGACTGCCACGACCTTGTTTAGCATATAATTCTTTACGTTTCTGCTCTTTTAATTGTAATTCTCGTAAACACCCTTCCTCGATGCGTTTCATTTCATCATACTATAATAAACATATTTTTTAATGTCCATAATGTGTGTGTGTGTGTGTGTTTTAAATATATTTAATATCTGAATATTTTCTCACTTTTGGCTTAAGCTCGCTTAATTCATTTTCCCTTTCAGTAATATTAGCTTTTAATTTTTCCAATTCTAGTTGAGCTCGTTTCTTGCTGTCATTATCACCTTTTACTTCCTCCAGTAAATCATTAATAGTAAAAGTCAACTTGTTCTTCTCTTTTAATAACTGCTGTTGCTCCGCACTATATTATAAATGCGTTTGTATCAAATTTTTCTCTACTATATTTTTATCTAATAATAAATATATACACAAAATATATATATATATAAAGTGTTTATGTGGAATATTACCTAAGAGTGTCTCTCTCCTCCTTGGAAGACTGTACTTCCTTTTTTGCTTCCTTTAGTCTTTTTGTAGCTGCACGTACCATCTCTTGTGCAGTTTTTGCTTCTGCTCCCAACCTCACCTGTTCAGCTCCACTATTTGCCCTAGACTTCTCGAGATCATCTAATTTCTTTTTATTTTCTTTGAGTTCGCGTTCATGAATAGTATATTCCAAGCAACGACGTTGTTTGTCCCATAGTTGATACTCTTTCAATTCCTCTTTCTCTTCCTCGAGTGTCTTTAAACGTTCCTCTATAATAAAAAAAAATTATTTTTTCTTTGCATTTAATTTATTCTCCTATATCTTTGTAATTTTTAATTACCTATAGTTCGGAGAAAATCTTCGATTTTTTCGAGTTTTCCTTCTGTTTCTTTCAAAATGGACTTTGATTCTTCCCTCTTATCATCGTATACTCTAGTGCCTGCCACTTCTCTTAATAATTTTAATCTCTGTGAATCTGGTGCTGTTGCCATTTGATTTATCTGAAAATGATTATGTTGTGAGATTATATAACTGCAGGTAAATATAAATATGCACTACATCAAATGACAAACCTTTCCTTGCTTCACAATGTAATAAGGATTAGATCTAGAAAATCCTGCCGACTCTAATAAATTCATTACATCGTTTCTTGTTACTATCTTTTTATTAAGAAAATATTGGTCCTTCTTAGAACCAATCACTCTTCTTAAATAGACCTCATCTTTATCAATCTATAAAAAAAGAAACAAGAAGTGTCATATGTAATTTATATGTATTTTAATAATAAATTGTTATAGTAAATTTTTACCGGTAATCTCCCATCAGAATTATCAAATATGATCTCTACATGAGCAGATATAACACGAGGTCCAGTTCCTTCATGCAGCAGCGCTTGCCTCTGCTCAGGTCTAAGATGGGAGAATTCATCGCTCAGGACAAATTGAATGGCATAAAAGAAGTTACTCTTGCCAGATCCATTTCTGCCAACTTGCAAAAAAGTATTATATATGTTATAACATATAATTATATATGTATATACTAATTCTACACAATTAAATAAAATTTCCAGATATTTACCTACTACATTATGCCTTGGATCAAAAGGCTCAACAATTGTCTGTTCACGATACGATTTAAATCCTTGAATAATCACCTGTTTTGACAAACCACAACATGAGCATAACATATTTCATCGCTTCAGGACTAATCTCGCTAATCTCATCATAAAAATTACAGAAATAACAAAGTGTTGACATTTTAAATGGAATACCAATCTCTAAGAATTAATGGTAATTTATAATTAAAAATAATCTATAATTATATCAAATCTCGATGATAGTATCTATAATTCAACGATTTCAAATGTCTGTATAAAGAAACGTAGAAAGCATCGAGAAATAAAACACAGCTTGTGGAACAAGCTGCCAAAGATTGAAATATTTTGATTTTGTCCACAATACCTGTTTAATATACATGATGCAAGGAGGAATCAGACAGGCATGCCATTCGCATCGATGTTATTCACAGATAAAAGAAAGGAAGGAAAGACGGTTTTTCGTTTACCGAACGCGACGAAAACAATTCGACTTGTTCCAGACCATTTGCGTGCATTTGCGTTTGTATAACACACGAGACAGTCGCAAAGAATCCCTACATTGAGCGGGAGATACTTTGCTATAACCATAGACATAGTATAAATAGATGAGTAACATCTATTTACTCACGTCCCGATTGGACGCAGAATCCTGTGATTGGTCAATCGAGCCTAGGGTAATAAAAATCCCTAAGCACTGGCCAATGTGAGTGGTCGTAACCGATCAAAATGTGTGCTAACGAGATCCTCTCTTCAATCAAATATACGAAAGAGAGAAAAGATCGTTCAATTGACCAATCAAAATAAAAAAAACAAAAATTTCTTTAGTTGATTAATTTAAAAGGCCACGCCGCCGTTTTTTGTGAGACCATTTTCCTAGCTGGTACAATGACGCTAACTGGATCCATTTTAAAGCCGGCGGAACTACATGGCCAGATTCACTCTTTGATGCCATGGTAAAACGAACGGTTGGTGCATGTCCGTGCCAAATACATTGTGAATCAAAAATACAGAGAAATATTATGGATTTATTAATGTTTTATTATTAGCTGCGCGTGATATTTTGTCATTCTAATATATACTACAGTGATAATAAATTATAATTGTATCAGCTGTCAGATTTTCGCAAAATGTCATAAAATGTCAAAAAATCGCGATATCTTGTGCAATATTGTTTTTTTAGTATATAAAATGTTAAGAGTGTTTTTTCCATCGTATGGAATTCCATTCAGAATTTTAATTAAAAGACCGGAAATGCGAAAATAATATTTTTCTCGGGACGTTTAGATATGTATTAATACGACATTAATTTTAAAAACGACTAAAACTCCCTTTTCTCTATTATTATTATATTGTCTTTTTCACTTTCATTTTATTTAAAAATATTATTATAAAAAATATAACTAGGTATCTCTTT
>NW_021849113.1:185844-188736 GCF_003651465.1 Formica exsecta | reverse complement strand
CGACCTGTCCGGCATAGGTGACCCTACTGATAACTAATAGCGTTTTTGAGTGAAGTAAGTTTGATCGCTTTGAAAGCTATTAAACCAGATTTGTCATGAATATATATGTTCGATCAAAAATAGGTTTTGTGTGAATTTGATTAATATAGATATAATACATCAATAATATTAATAATATAAAATATACCGCGCTATTTTGGCTTCAAAATACAAGATTTTTTGCTCTAATTAATCAATCAAAGGTTTACTCGAAATATTTCGCATTGGTTAATCTAATAACCCAAGTACCCCTAGAATCCAAGACAGAGTTTATGAATTTTATTCATTAATTGGTCTCAGAGCAATTAAATTTGCTTCACGCGAAAACACATCCGTTACCACCGGCATAGCTCTCAGGTTCATTAGAGTACGCAAACCTCCTCACCCGGCAAATGCCTTCGTTAAGGTAGAGATACTATCGAGGAGGAAAAATGTGTGAGGATAGTCTTCCTCTTTTTCATTTCTCAAGTTAGGGTAAATTTTTTAATTTTAATTTTTATTTTAATACACAATAAATGATACAACAAATGATATAATAAATTTAATATACAAAATATAATACAAAATATAATAAAAAATTTAATACAAAATAATTTATTACATGGAATTACACGAAAATGTCCAAAATATGCGTATAATAAAAAGTTCACTAGAAATTTTTAAAATAGACAAGTTTGTAGCAACGATTAATTACGTGATATTTATTCTTAATAATCAGCATACAATTATAAAGCTTAATAAGTTTTATAAAATGTAAATAATCGCGATCAAAAGAGACATTAATAAAATTATCAATCGTCTTTTAATTGTAGAAGAAAAAGAACTTAGCTCATTTATGCAGACTTTCAAATAAAATATTCAAGACGCGAAAAGATAGACAAAGCTTCGACGTAAATCAACGATTAAATTATAAACTAAACCACGATTTAAAATTCGCGAGCAAACGCGACAAATAAATAAATCGACGATATTCGTAATATTCGATTGCGATACGCGTAATTTCTATAATAATCGAAGCTTTCACACGTACGCGCGCGCGATATATAATTACTATTATTTTATGCAAAAATATTTCAACAGACATTCGAGATCTGTAATATAGCATCTATTGCCCGATTTATTTTCCAATACGCGATTTTATGCGAATGTCGAAATCAACGATAAAATATATGTTTTATCTCGTGGATAACTGGTTTGACAGGATAAAATGGGTTTTATAAGCCTTTAAATATCGTTATAAAAAATCGCGTTATTGCCACGTTTTATAGAGATTAACAGACCCAACGATTTTAACAAGACCCTCCCTCCGCCGGGTGACACGCCGGTTAATATCCGACAAAGGGAAGAACGATCCTAAAGGTGAAGAACGACCAACGTCTTGTTTCTACGTCAGTTTCTGCAAAATCGATCCGCAAAGAAAAGTTAAGTAATCCGTTAAACGTTAGAGCCGCTGCAGGCGGGAACGAATCCCGGATCTTCCGGACTACTCCCGATGGCAATAATTTCGATAACGAATCAACGACAGTTACCATTGTTATTATCTTCAATTCACGAGATCGAAATTCACGCGAGAAAACGTGTTCTTCCATTATTAAGAAATACATTTCTTTATTGAAAAATATATGTGGATATAACTATTTTTATGGAAATGTGGTTACGAACGACTATATTTACGGATAATAAAATACATGCATTATTATAAGTTGTGTTAAATGTGCGAGTACAAATAATTATCGGGTACCAACTGCTCGAGACAAATCGAACCCGATAAAAGCAAAATTAAAAAAAATTTCGATTCAAACACTTTGTACAATAAAATAAATCGAAGTAATTTCAAGTAATTACTTCTAAGCTATTTTTCTGTAGCGTTCAAATAAATTAATTTGTCGATCTTTTACTGATATCGGGGTACCCATTCGATTTGTCTCGAAGTTTTTAAGTATTCGCACATTTTACGTTACATTCATATATATAATTTTGTATATAACGTAATATTCAAAGAAGTATAAAAATTTTTTGAAGTAGTATACCAATTTGCGCATGTATTTTATTATATATATATATATATAGAATAGTACATATATCTAAAAACATTAATCCAAGACTAATGTCCTAGAGTAGTGGGATGTCCAGTATCTGCAAATAGTTTCTTAAAAGAAACCAAAAACTAATGTTAATATTCCAAGTGCCTAGTGAAAAAATAGATTTAATATACAAAATATATAACAATATACAAAATATAATACAAAATATAATCAGAAATTTAATACAAAATATAATCTAAAATTTAATACAAAATAATTTATTACATGGAATTACACGAAAAAATCCAAAATATGCGTATAATAAAAAATGTACTAAAAATTGTTAGACTAGACAAGCGACTTTTTAGCGACGATTAATTACGCGATATTTATTATTAATAATCGACACACAATTATAAAACTTAATAAGTTTTATACAATGTAAAGAATCGCGACCAAAAGAGTCATTAATAATAGAGTATTTAATTGTAGAAGAAAATACTTATGCATCTTGTGCAGATTTTCAAAGAAAAAATTCAAGACGCAAGAAAATAGTTAAAGCTTCGATGTACATTAACGATTAAATTATAAAACAAATCGCGATTTAAAATTCGCGAGCAAACGCGACAAATAAATAAATCGACGATATTCGTAATATTCGATTGCGATACGCGTAATTTCTATAATAATCGAAGCTTTCACACGTACGCGCGCGCGATATATAATTACTATTATGCAATGCAAAAATATTTCAACAGACATTCGAGATCTGTAATATAGCATCTATTGCCCGATTTATTTTCCAATACGCGATTTTATTGTCGAAATC
>NW_021849113.1:183961-185580 GCF_003651465.1 Formica exsecta | reverse complement strand
GTAAGATCAATCCGCAAAGAAAAGTTAAGTGATCCGTTGAACGTTAGAGCCGCTGCAGGAGGGAACGAATCCCGGATCTTCCGGACTACTCCCGATGGCAATAATTTCGATAACGAATCAACGACAGTTACCATTGTTATTATCTTCAATTCACGAGATCGAAATTCACGCGAGAAAACGTGTTCTTCCATTATTAAGAAATACATCTCTTTATTGAAAAATATATGTGGATATAACTATTTTTATGGAAATGTGGTTACGAACGACTATATTTACGGATAATAAAATACATGCATTATTATAAGTTGTGTTAAATGTGTGACTACCAATAATTATCGGGTACCAACTGCTCGAGATAAATCAAACCCGATAAAAGCAAAATTTTATAATAATATATAATTTATAATAAAATAAGATTAATTTACATAACATTTATGCCTTTTATTATCATATTACAAGTAATTTAATTGATTGATTATTTGGTCTTATACCAGTTAAAACAAAGTTTAAGAACAGTATCTACAAACAAATTCTACGATATGGATGAGCTATAAGAAATTAGGATAAGATCGGCGTGCGTTATAAGAATAAGTTACTATCACATATATAATTGATAAAATTACTAGCGTTCTTTATTCGATAAATCAGATAAAATCTACAAATTTGAAAAAAATGTTTTCTATAATTTTCCTTTTTTAATTTAGACTTTAATTTGCTTTTGGAATAGATGCAATGTATATCAAAAGAACTTATTAAAAGTTATTCGACTTAATCTGTATTAGCTCATCCATTTAAAAGTAACGGATTTATTTATAATCTACAATTTACAATCTACATCTACAATCTCTACATATCCGTTACTTTAAATTTAAATAAAAGTTTGTCACTTACCGGCACTGATGCGCAACAGCGGAATTGTTGGGCTTGAGGCTACGTTGTCTGTAACATACAAATATAAAATTCAAATTATTGCAACGCTCAAAATATATTTAATATTTCAAAAAATTATTATTTTACGTGACAAATTTTATATCCGATAATAAGCAGATACAAAAATATAAAACAATTTTATAAATTCTAAAAAGGCTATTTGTTTTAATACTAAAAACATTTATCAGATTTATGTATCTTTTTTCTAATTTTCTCTTGTTTAATTTATTCAAATAAGTAATGAGATTGAATTAATGCGCGTATGCGATTTTTAACAACTAATATAAAAATAATAAATACTCACCCTTGGGTTGCTCCGCCGGTGCAGGATGCCTCTCCTAAAAACAATCGACCGAACTCTAACCGATTCGGGCCGAACCGTTTGTCGGAGCAGAGCCGTGCTCTCAACAACCGATTCTTGAACCGAAGTTCAAGATTAACCGCGCGAACATGCATCTATACTATGCACGAACATACGTTGCTACGCGGCCGGCATTCACCTTAGTCGCGATACTAAAGCGTTTTAACGTTGCCCCTACATTAATATATTAAATTTATTAATACATAAATATTTATATAATATATAATATTAATATAGTATTAATATTAATTGATATTAATATAAAATTAATTATATTAATAGGTATTAATATATTAAAGATTGCAACGCTGAGAGACATCCCATTTAG
>NW_021849113.1:182126-183673 GCF_003651465.1 Formica exsecta | reverse complement strand
AAGACGCGAAAGCCGTCCGCGGCACGATGACGGCACCGACGATATGACGAGCCATCCGCGGCATTATTACTTTATTGCTCGAGTGTCGTCGTGCGAATGATAACAAGGCCGAAGCACGTAAACATTAGCGCGCTTGTTTAAATCATGCAAATAATAATAATACGTAGGAAAGGAATTTGAGCGTCTCGCCCCACTACAGTTCTATTCAAGTGTCTTCGTATGAATAATAACAAAGCTGTGATACGTAAACAGTGTTTACGCGCGTCAATGTTTACGCCACCAAGGCCGAATACTATGTTATTGATAATTTGCTGCCGAAATATTTTCCGTATTATGACGTATATACAAACGGAATATTAAATTATACAAGTATTTTAAATTATAGATCGATTATTTAATAAAACGAATTTAAAATGATTAATATATTACGGAGCTTATCGTTATGTTAATTACTCGGATCTGCGATTAGACTATTTTATTGCGCGTTCTCAATCCGAATCATATTTAGATCGTCGAGAAGTCAAACGAAAAAACATCGGACGAAATATATTTAATTTTAAGTATTTTTAAATAATTGTTGTCTAGAGAGTAAAAGAAAGAGAAAGAATTAATTATTAATTATATCAAATTATTTCCCGATACTTGTCGCGATCATGTTTAGAAAAGAAATTTGACGTCTCGCATTATTATATTACTGTTCGAGTGTCGCCGTGCGAATGATAAAGCCATAAGTCGTAACACGTAAACAATAGCGCGTTAATGTTTACGCCGCCAAGGCCGAATACCATGTTAATAATTCGCAGTCGAAAATATCTTGCGTACTATGACGTATATATATACAAGCGGAATATTAAATTATACAAATATTTTAAATTATAGATCAATTATTTAATAAACGATTAATATATCACCGAGCTTATCGTTATATTAATTACTCAATCCTGCGGTTTGATTGTTTAATTGCGCGTTCTCAATCTAAATTATATTTAAATAATCAAAAAGTCGTATGATAAAGCATGGGACAAAATATCTTTACTTTAAGTATCGATAGAAAAATAGTTATTGTTCGTAAGGATCGCAACAAAACGATAATTTATAATTTCGATTTCTGTCACTTTGATTCTTACTTTAAGAAAGATTCTTACTTGTATTTTGATTGAGAATAATGTTAATGAATTAATGAGATTTTTACGATTAAAATGGTATCAAACACAACATAAATTGGATAATTTTTAATTAAACTAATAATCAAAATTTTGATTACGTATTTAACTAAAAATTATCAGTTTTATGTCATGTCTGGTATCATTTTAATCGCAAAAAATCATTAATCCATTAAAATTATTTTCAAACAGGTAAAATGCAAAATATAAAAGTTTTATTTTCTATAGTAATATGACACATATATACTCGTAAAATACTTATCATAACAATGATTCCGTTACTGACCCGTTTCGCTTTTCCGTCTGCATGGGGATTTACTCTAATACTCTGATGTTGACTGTTGTGCTGATAACATTGTAGAAATGTTCAAAATTCCGCACATA